>NW_026776169.1:0-129143 GCF_947086385.1 Phlebotomus argentipes
AACTGCGCTTCCTGACTTGACACTTGGAAGCGTATAGCAAACAATCTTTAATGTAGCTTTCATACTTCGATACTTACAGACTTCTTTATGGGGATTTTTACCCAACATCATACACTTTGTGGCCTTCTTTTTATCCTGCACAAGGAGGAAATTGGAAAATAGTGCAATTTAAGAGTTCATATTTCAAAGCTAACATCCTGAGTCACGATAACCGTTTAAAGAGTGAAGTTTGAAAAGTATTCCAAGTTAAAAGAAAAACAAAATTCACTTGATTTTCTAATGAAAGTTTCATTAACTGAAGGAAAAGCGTGGTTTTCTCTGGCTTCTTGTATTTTTCCAACGTCATTTTCCAATATTTTATTAAACTTGTGTAATCCATCATTTTGATGCTTAATTTATACGATTAATTCAATCACTTTTCGTTACTGGATTGACTTGAAATTTGACACATTCTGATATTTCGCGGTACATTATGAATTTATGATTGTCGAAAAGACCGACATTTCGCGACGTCACGTGTCTTGTCTTAAGACCAAGACACGTTAAATAATGTAAAATAGTTTTTCGTACTTATAAGTCTCAATTTTTCATTGTTTTTTTATTCTAAAATACATTAAAAGATATTTTGACTGACATTATTTCTGTGCCTGGCTTTAAAGCAATTAATTAGCGATGTTTATTTTGCTTCAAAATATGCCTCAGCTTCACGATCATGACGTTAATCCCTGATTTATCCATATATGCGCATACACATATTGACAACACAATTATTTTCTCAATTATTAAATCTCAGCCCAAAAGGAAGACACACAATTCAGACGGAGCTTTAATTAAGAAAATGTCCTCTGCTGAAAGATAGCGGGCACACATGGGGAGTCTCGGGGGGGGGGGCGGCAGTGGGCGTCACCCCTCGTCCTGTCGCCCCTAGATGGTGGATAGTGCTCCATCGCCGCATTGTTCCCACCGTCGGCACTTCCGTGAGTCACTCCAGCGCCCAGTGGGACTGCTCGCATACGTGCGAAAGACAGTGCAGATCCTCGAGATTAGCATATGCATTGGCGGAGACTCAGTGGGAGAGATTGTTTTCCCAAGAAAATTGCTTTCCACATTTCTTTGTCTTCTGTACACACACACACACACACACACGCGCGCTGTGGGTGGGAAAATGGATGGTTGCAGCGAGAGCGCAATCGAGTGCAATGCTCGTGTGCATTTGGCAGAAAGAATTTATATCAATTTGTCGAATTTATGCTCAAAGTGGCGCGCGAGTGTGAAAAGTGTGATCCATTTTTTTGATGGCTTCGGAGCCGATGATGTCTTCTTCATTGCCAATGGCGGGGCTGATGATGGTGCTGAGGGGGTGGCGAACGTGTGCGGCGGGGGTTGATTGTGAGAGAAGAGCGAGAGAAAAAAGACTATCAGATCAGTGGCAAAGTGTATATGTGTGGCTTGTTGTGTGAAAGTATTTATATTGGAAGATTTCCCAATTTCCTCTTTTGCTACTTTACCACGTCCTCCGACTCTGATCCCGTATCGCCGGAGTTAAGTGGAAAAAAGGGAGACGGGGGTGGGCCAGGGAAAAAGGGCGCGCACACGAGGATGTGGAGGAAGCTTCAGCTGAAAGAGATTGGAAAAACTCCTAACACTGATCAAACTGTGTAACCTTTTCTCATTTTTGCGCCACCCACATGTGTGGCCCCGATGAAAAGGCGCTGGGCGGGTGTGGGTGGGGGAGAGTCCTCATAAATTTTCTCATGTGCGAAAGCTTTATTATGTTCCTTTTATGTTTCCGAGACTTGTTCGCCAAACACTGGGAATGCGCGCCACATAATGTGGGCCAGAAGAGTTGTAACTTGTGTCTATACCACATGAGAGTCAGATGTATGGCTGGATGTGTCTATATGCATGTATTTATTTACTGATAAATCAGCACCAGGAGAAGAATTAGTAAAGCAGTTAAGATGTTATCCGGCTCTATGTACGGCGAAGTTGTAAATTTTCCACACAAAATGCTGCAAGTCCGCATGTATACGCCGGGAAGCATTCCGGAGGAGAGCAGATTGAGCGGAAGCACATGATTCAGGACTCTATTTTCTGCAGCGCTTTTTAAACTTAAAATATTCCACCAGCAATTTTGCTCTTGACGCCCAATTCTGAAAGCCCCTCTAGACTTTCCCAGGTAATACATAAGCGAAATACTTCAGCACTTTGGCTTTTCTCACACACACACACACACAAGATTCCAGCTTTCACGAGAGGCTCCATGAGAATTTTCAACAACTCACATTGAAACTTTGTCCATTGAAATTTAGTTTGGAGGAACACTGAAAAATTTACTCCCAATCCATCCATTGAGAGGTCTTCTAACGAAGATATTTCCCCTGACTTTCAGCTAATTATCGACTAAAGACATAACAGACTGGCAAAACTTATAGATTTGAACTTCATAAACTTTGTCCGATGCAAGAAATTCAAGGACTTAATTGATCAATTTCATAAAGACTCTCTGAGAAGAAATATGACCGATCAGAATTCAATTGAGAGAACGTTTGGAAACACTTTTCCATTTAATGTGTGTAATCAAAACATAGAAGAAATTAAATAAAGAAATTTATATATCAATTCCGACTAAAGCAAAGGAATGTTAAAGATGTGTTAAAGTAGTTTAGAATAGTTTTACAATCTCTGTAATTCTCTTGGATTTTCTCATTCACACGAGGAAGTCTTAAAATGGCGATGATGTTAGAAATTTCACCACTTCTGTTAAGAATTTCACCACTTGTGTTAAAAATTCACCACTTGTATTATTTTTAATTTTGATTCACACGTGTTAAGTTAATTTGTATTGCCTGAATGTGTTATTTTGATACGATCTGCAGAGGTTGTTTAAATGTCATCAAATGTTTTTTTAATTCATTTTGATAGGCTGTTACAAGAATAATGTTAAAAATTCAACAGTTTGAGTGGGAATTTATCCATCAAATTTATATTTAGTAATGAATTATTATTTATCCAATGAAATGAGCAATTTTGAGTTTTCCAAAAAAATGTTTTGTTTCAGAGAATAAGAAGGAAAGAATGAAAGTCGTCTTCGGAGTGTTACTGAGTGTTTGTGTTGAGGAAACAACAAAGTGAAATAATAGCTCGAATCGTAAGAAAAGCAGCCTCGAATTTTCAAAGATCTCTTCTCTGTGTCATGATCACGTGTTGGTGAAGTTTGTGCCAATTATTTTCAGTCTCTCTTATCCTCAATATGCATCGAAAAGTGCTTGAGAGAGCGAAGAATTGCGGTAATATCAGCTCGAAAATGAGGCGAAACGGGTAAGACAGGAGCCGAGAGAGAGAACAATTGTAAGGCATGGTAATAAGTTTCCGGGGTGGATTGTTGGAGGAAAGCCATGAATGGAGGTGGTAATTAATTTATTTCGATGATAGTTTGGAGTTAATTAGTGGAGTTGAAATGGAATTCAACTTTTTAATTGGCTCAATATCCACTTCCAATTATAACTATGCTGAGTCGATTGCCTTCGTGCCGAAATTAGGTGTATGTGTGAAATTGTAAATCCGCTGCGGTGCAGCTGAAGGAGGGCCAAAGCCACTTCGAGGGTGGGTGGCTGGCAAGTCCACCCTGTGCGCTGTATAAATTGATTTGGTGACCCAATAAATTCCCAATCGACGCTCTTCTCGCTTCATGAACAATATTTCGTAAGTCGGAAGTCGATGTTGGCCCTTCTTCAGGGGAGGTGGAAGAAGCTGCAGATTGACCTCAAAGTTCATCACTTCTGAGCGGAAGAGTCACCCAAACCACCCACCCAAAAAGCTCCACACATGGCAAAGAGAGAGAGCGCTAAATAATGTACACTCCATGCCCTCAAGGTGGGAAACTTTAATTGCATCAATAAGTTAGACAATTTCTTTTTAATTAAGTGATGATAATGGCGCTCCAAGCGAAATTGCTATGAATTTCAATTTCAATATTAAATTAAAATTTTCCACCCACATTTTGCACGGTGTCGCCGAGCTTTGGGAGGAAGAAAGCAAAAAAAAAAACCGTCATTGCTGCGGTGAAAGTCTGCTGGACTATGCATATTAATGACTTATACTCAAGTTATCTCCCAATAGTAATTTCATTAACTGAAATGAGAGACTTCACGCCATCTGCATCACTCTTGCGCACTCTGGAGAAATTCTTATTCCATCTGAATAAAAATATATATTGAGAAATGAACAACTTTTGAAATATTCACTGCGTTTTGTTGAACTTGTGTAAGAATTGAAATTTTTATATACTTCATTGATGAAGCTGAAACTTCCCTGAAATCATGATAAATTTCCTTGCATCCAGAGTCGAAAAAATTGACATTTCGCAGCGCCGCGTGTCTTGTGTTAAGACCAAGCCGCGGTCTTTATCCTGAAAAATTGTGTTTTACTGTAGAAATAATTGTGAAATCAAGAAAAGTGAATAAATAAGCGATGAAAAAATCATTATAAAATTTGTCTGAGTTTTAAAAATCAGAAAATGTGTAAAATTCTGCTGACTTTAGCACAAATTATCATTCAAACAATTTTCGACTAAAAACTTTAATGAATAAAAAGAAGCACAAATCGTTGAATCTTCTGAAAATGCCGCAATTTCCATTCGCTGATCAATCGCAAGAGATTCTGAAGATTAAATAGAAATGAAGAGTTTTTAGTCACAATTTCTTTCGGGCAAGATAAAGTGGAAATTGTTCATTATACTCACTCTCAAGTTGTGTTCATGTGCTAATTCTTGTGAGAATATTGAAACATTTTGTGTGCTTGACGTGCTGAAAACCACCTTTTGTGCCATAGTAGCGACACCACTCGTGATTTTCTATTTTCCACTTTCACGGCGTCTGTGAAAGAGTCCAGAAGTGGAAAAAGAGAATGAGTGGAAGCGTGAAAGGCAATAAATTATCCACAAATTTGGAAATCACACAGAGCGAACCACAACAAAGACTTTCATTGGGATTCACCCAGGATGTGCTCATCCCTTTTGCCCATTCCTGCTCCTCATCAAGTGGCATCTGCTTCGGCGAATCCGCCATCATCATCCACCTGTTCTTGTCATTCGCACAACTGCACGGCAAGCGACTCCGCTTCGAGGCCACCGTTGAAATCTGTTTAAGAGATTTTCCCCATATTTGAATGGGAAAAGATATATATAAAAGTGTAGCGCGTTGCGAGCGCTAGGCCACCCACGTGGGCCTGGGCTGTGGAGTGTGGGTCACATTGAGAATTAAAACACGCACTTTTGAACAAATTATTACTCCTCAGCTAACACAGGGCGCGCCTTCTTCTGAGCTTTTCACGAGGTCGCTCTTCATTTCAAGTTCATTTCCTTCTGCACACACACCCCAGCGCCGTGGGGGCTTTTTTTCCACCCGCACACAGAGAGAGAGGCAGAGATTTTGAAATTCATACGCACAAAAAGCGCGCCGCACAAATGGAAAACACGGGGAATTTCCATCAAGTGCTGCGTGCCACGCATTTCAGCATAATGAAAGGTAATTAAAGGAAATCCAAGGATTTTCAAAAAGGTCTTCAGTTTCGTGTCGTGTTAATGTGAATTATTCAATTATGCTCTCTAGAGAGACCCTAATTCACTGGATCTCAATTACAATTCACCCCCCCAAACACACTTGGCACTTTCACGGGGAGAAAAATCCACCATCAGGATTTTCCGCACACACGTCAAGTCTCTCATGGAGACAATTCACATGGCATCAGCGGTGATGAAAATCCACTTATAATTATTGGGTTGGAGAGAGAGAAAGACTTTTCACAACTTCCCACGGTGAACACAATTCATTTTCCATTCGCGTGCGGTTTTCCAGGTGAAAATGACCGGGAATTGATTAAAATGTGTGCGAGAGGAAATTAATAATACATTGAAGCGTGAAAATCAAACAGATGAATTTTCAATGCATGACGAAAATGATTATTACAAAAAATCCGACTATCTCGATTTGTCAACGTTTTTTTTTTGGAAAAACTCCAGGAATTCAATATAAAATTCAAATCAACCTTTTTCTCTATCTGGGATTGCAATTTCCAAGAGTGCTTCCCTTTGACACGAATTACTCCACTGTATTTAATTATTTTCACCCCTCTTGACATCAATGAAAATTTAACATGCAGTTCCGTGAAAATAGATGGAATTCCGCGTATGTGTGTGTGAATTCGTCCAACAAGGGCTGTTTAAACAGCCATTTCGAGGCGATGCTTTTCTCTCTTACACTCTGTGTGGGGAAAATCTCACTCTCAAACCACCAAAAGTGAGTAAATTGAGTGAAAAATATCACCAAGGCAATTCTGACGTGAACATGAATAATTTTTATTGTTTCGTCTTTCCCAGGGAAATCCATCTGGAGGCGCGCAGAAGAGAGAAAGCTCCACCACTTGCGTCTGTTTGGTGTGGGGGTGGAGAAAGGAGCCGAAATTCTCTTATTTTTTTGCGATTTGGATTCAGAGTGATGGAAAGAAATTCCTGAGGCTGAGTAGCTCTTAATAAATATTCTCCATTTCACTCATCGCGAGCGCGAGAGTCTTTTCCGGAGGCGAGGGCTTTTCCACTGGAGATACAGTAATCATCTGAAGCACGGCATTTAATGTATTGAATATGAAATTATCATCCACCAGACATCCCAAACCATTGTTCCACCCCCGCGGAGCTACAGCAGCTCCACGTGCCTCAGCGTCGCTCGACCCTCTTCAATTTTTCGCCAAGTGAGGAGAAGAGAGGAGAAATGGCTGTGGGAATGTAAATGATGTGATTTGTTTCTCGTCCAGGAGCTTAATTGAAATATTCATCAGGAGCGCGGCGCTCGGTGTGAGGGCTTCATAAATCAGCCCACAGTTTTCATGATTTACCCAGACTCTCTCTCTCGCTCTTGGTGGTGATGTTAAATTTTTACGCCGTGCGCCAGGAGAACTACGCTTCTCGCACATAGTTTTTGTGTCCACAGGTGACGCGCGCGGCGGTGTGGGTGGACAGAGTGACCCGTGTTCGGGTGGGAGACTCATTGGCCAGCTGCCTGACTGGATGATGATGGTATTTTTTGGGTAGTCGGCGAACCGTGCCAGTGAGAGAGTGTTTCCTGTCAACTTGATGAAAATTTATATCACACAGCAGTGCCCCTGTGATAACAAACATCCACATGTGATCTCTCCAACACCATACATCAGCCCCGGAGCGGTGGTGGGCAGAAAAAATAAAATTCTATAAATGTATCTTACTTAAATGCATCCCCAGCAGCATTGGGGGACGATAAAGCCCCACTGAGTGAGTCGTGGACGCGCAAAGGGTGAATAAATGGCTCACGAAGCCGAGGAGTATTGTGTTTGCCAGAGCTGCTGAGGGCGAAATGGGGAAAAATCCACAGTTTTGTTGTAGAATTTCAGCGTTCTGAGCGCCAACAAGTCTCTAGAGATGCTAAGATATCAAAATTGAGATTCTGAAAGTCAAATTGATCGATTTCACTGCATGGCTGGATTAGAAATCGCGACTTGGTCTTAAACAAGACACGCGGCGCCGCGAAATGTTGGAATTTTAGACTCTAAAAGAAAGGTACTGTTAGAAGAAAGGAAGAATAGAATGTGATAATCTCTAATCTGGATGTGAATTAACTCTGCAATGTCGTTTATGTGTGGGAAAAAGCTTGTGAAGCTGGAGCGATGATATGAAGCCATGCCAAGTGCTTACAGAAGGTATATTTTCTAAATCTCCAACAATAACAATAAAAACGTCAAACAGACAATCTTATCATATTAAAGACGAATTTTACGTGATTTTTTAAATACTCACCCTGTCGGCGATATTTCTTGCGGAGGATCAGAGCGGCAGCCAAGGACAGAGTGTCGAAGGGTGTGGCGAAAAAAGGTGAAGGCATTAGACAATGGGGTGGATTAAGTTGTGAAGGCACTTTATTGACCAACGAAGCGCAATTTTATCTCTTTTTTTTCTGCCACACCACCCAAATGGGTGGGTGGCTGAGAATGGGAGGCGGGCGAGGAGAATCTCACGAGTAACGATGCTCTGAGTGAGATTTTCGGTTGGGAAATATTACAAATCCAATAAATGTAATCCATTCGACACTGTGGAACATGAAAATCTTCTAAATTGTGTGTCGCTTTTTGGGAATTTCCCACCATTCTCCCGAACATCTCTCACGGGGATATTACATTTTGGGGGGCCACAGTCCTCGGGAGCCACCGCAAAGCGTATCTCATTCGCACAAAATCCCCGACGAGGACATTTCTACGGTTGGCGGTGCTAATCGGTCGCCAGAACTAATGGCGCTGGATCTGATTCTGGACGCTGAGCGTGTCCACGGGCGCAAAATGCCAACTTCCTTCATGCTGTCGTGCACGTTTTGGGAATGGAAAAGGTGTGGCCGTGATGTTGTCCTAACTGTGCCGTAGAGTGGAAAATCACCTATCATCAAATGATACACTGGGAAATATCCAATTAGGCAATACTGCCAATTCTATGTGTACACTTTGTCTCCTGGCTTTCACTGCACGAAGCTTTCGTGCCGTATTTTCGGCACAACTTCAACACAAACCACTGCAGAGATTGTCACAAGCCTCGCAAAGACATTTCAATGACGATCGTCATATATTGCAATTCATAAACAAGAGAGTATGAGTGAATAATGCGATAAATACCAATAATCCAGTCATTAACACCGACACATCTTTCAATCCTTTGAAGTTCACAGCCAAACACAGAGTTCAACTGAAACGATTCCCATTCAATTCACCCTCAAACACAGATTAATTTGAGAAGCAATTCTGGGAAATTTTTCATAATTGGGGAATGGGAATGTTTGGAAAACATATTCATCAATTCAATTAGCATTTTAATCCTTGACCTCACAAGCCAATGACAGTTTGGTCTAGTTTTTCCGTTGGCAAAAAATCAAACGAGGCCGAAGAAGACAATCGCACGTGTGCAGGTGAATATTCTGGGTCAAAAGCCCAGTGAAAGCTCATCAAGGGGGAGATAATATGATCAGAAGTGGTGAGCAGCTCAGGAAAAGCATATTTCTGTCTTCAAAGCAGCTTTAGTATAGCAAATTAATGCAGTATTTTGAGGTTATGTTATGAATTCAAGACAAACTAAGCAAAAAATTAATTTTAATAAACATTAATTTGACAAAGAGGAGCGATATTGAGTTAAAATTCTCTCAATTGCGAAAATTTTCAGCTTTACAGACATTTTAAAGTCAAATATAACCTCAAAAGTGTCAATTTTGAGTGCTAAAATGAGGTCGTCAGAAGCTTTTCATTGTGTTAAAATTAAGATTAATCAGTTTATTGGTGAATATTTTGATGAATTTTCTTGAAAAAGCCTTTTCTTCATCTATTCTCTACGTCATAACCTCACTTTTTCCTTGAAAATCCTACAATTCTCTTACAAAACGTTCCCAATTGGACTTTCTCATGTCTGTGCTTGTGTTGTTGAGAGTCTAGCCACATTTTGCCGCCTTGAAGCTCACTAAGGAGCCCACGATGAATGCCCATTCGCGCATTCATCCGCTGGGAGCTTTCGGCGACGGCAGACGCTGTGGGCTTTTGGGGACAAATTAGAGCAATTTTCGCCGGCGGAAATGAATTGGGTCGCCCCGGGGTGGGTGGGATAATTTAGGGTGGTGTTGAGAATTGAAAAATTCATTTTTAATAATGTTGAAAAGTTCATGCAAGGCGTCTCCCACCGCCACTCGCGCGTCCCCATTGTCCTCGACCATGTCTCCGTGTCGAAGTTGTCCTCGCGAGGTGCGCAGGTGGTGACGATGACGCCAGCGAACGACGCCCAGCGTCCTTTTCCGCCTTCGTCTAGCACTGAAGCGCCCCACACAGCGTGTGACGACAATAATTCCAGGCGGCGGCGGCACTGGTGGATTCCTCAAGAAATTACAGGCGACGAAAACTAATTTAAAGTCTTTTAATTTACTTACGCTCACGAAAATGTCAATCAGAGGGCTTTTTCAATTAATAAAGAAAATCGACAAATCCCCTGACACTTTGCCGCACAACTTTTCCACATCGGAGACTCTTAACTACCAAGCCGCACATCCGTCGCCCGCATGTAGAAAATGTTTTCACACCAGATGAGTGCCAAGGATGCCGTATGCCATGTAATAATAATTATGGATATTAACGTCTCCGTGGTGATGAGTACACAGGAGGGTAAATTCAATTGCTCTGGATTCCTCCAGCAAAAGAGGGTGACTTTCTTTTTGTCAGCTCCGCACCCGGTAAAATAAATAAATTACGCATTCTATTAAAAGATAATTGCGATGCTTCGTCGCATAGAAAAAAATATACATATTTAATGCTATGTGAGTGCTTTTTCGTCTAATATTGCACCAAAAAAAAAACAGTGCCATTGAGGAGAGGAATTAATTAACTTGGAAGTATTTTTCCACGTATATGAAAAGCCCTTTTAGGTCTAATGATGCTTGTTATGAGATTTCTACAGCTATGAAAACACTCATTTCCGAAATATTTGCATCACCACAGCGCTGGGAAAAATTGGAAATTTTAATATCACGCTGATATCATTCAATAGAGCATAACTTTGGGTGTTGATTGTGAATGAAAGGAAATTACGAGGCAAGAATTTGGGCACAACTTTCGTGTGTATATGTTTTCTGTCTTTGTGATTCAGCACTCCCGCACTTGACGATTTTCTTATGTAAACTCTGAGAGGGATGCGGATCAGAATCCATACCTTGAATTGCAGAAAAAAGAAAGCGCGGGTGGGAAGATTGAAAAAGAGACGCGACACATTCGCAGTATTTATTCACAAGAAAATCTGCTTTTGTACCTTGCGAGTAAATTACTTATTGACACTCATATTTCACATGGAAGCGGATAAATGTGTGTACAGACGCGATCTTGCGCATCAGTGCACGCCACTGGGATTCACGAGCTTATTTGGCATCGGCAAACAGCTGAAAAATTATTCAAACGGATATTTAAAAAGAAGTGCGCTCGTCCCCAAACCCACCCCCTCCGGCAAGATTGAGTTCTCGCTGAATACAAATAAGTGTGAAATCACATTATTTTTATTGGTGTGATGCGAAAGAGAGATGAATTCGCTGAGATGCGACTATGTGTTGCAGCAATCACGATTCTCAGGAGTTGCCAGAGCGGATTGGCGGGGAGCTTTTCTTTGCATTACACCATTTTCTGGTACACTCTGCACAATCTCGCCCTCTCGTCGTTGTCGGTGGCTCGGGGGGTGAATTGCGGGGTGCAAAAATATAATGTCACGATTCATAGAAATTTCCGTGTCTGTGCACAAAGAGACCCCTGAATCTGGGTGGGGTGAGGATGCCGAGGGGTGGCTCCGTGGGTGGGATGGAAACTTGCCACATGATATAAAATTCATCTTAAGACGGGCGGTTCGGTGGCGGTATATAAATCGTTGCAATAAAGTAGAATAAAAAGGCGAATCCCTAACCTTTCATGTGCACCACCCCCAACCCCCCATATCGCCCACAGTGAGAGAGAGAGAGAGTGCCCAACTATCTCTCAGACAGCCGAGTGAATTGTGAGTCAGGATGGATTGGGCGAGGGGTGGAATTGCGAAAATGGTAAAAACGTAAAACTGTCGAGAGATAAAAATTTTCCAAATATTGTGCGATGGTGGTTTGTGTGCCGGCGAACGATGACAAACTGCTATGCGGCCTTGCCATCCATAAATCCTTCTCCAGAGCTCTGTCCCCGTCACTGTGTTGCGGAGAAAATTGAGTTCTGTATGATGGATACTACATTATGCGAGAGCTTTTCAGTCTCCTGCATCCAGGACATTTCTTCCACCGCTCACACAATCCCTTTTTTCGCCTCTCTCCCTCTCTCTCTCTCTCTCTCTCTAGCTTCTGGACGAGGAGAAGATATGGAAGAGGCGCGCCGAAAAAAGGCTCGCACAGGGACCACTTTCCATCAATGTCCCCGAGTGGTCCTATCTTCACGCTTTTTGAAACACGATGCCGGGGCTTTCAACTCCCCAATTAAGTGCACTTTCATACACCCTATTAATCACACACATTTCGCCAGTGATGCGACTGACTGGGGAGCTTTTCGAATAAATCTCGCGTGCAAAATGACGTCAAAAGGAATACACTTGCAGACATTTCGTGCAATACATTCGCAATTCGTTGACTTTCAAAAAGAACACACACACACACACGTCATAAATTAGATGACAATTGTCAGTGAGCAAAATAGTGGATTTGATAGAGTTTGGAAAAAAGCTAAAATTCTATTTCTGCCGTTTCTGTTTCAGTGGTGAAGTTGGACAGAGGATTTAATTGGATTTGAGACGTTTCAGGAGCGAAAATGTGGTGAAAAATATACAGTAGAGAGAAGTGGGGCAGCATTGACACGAACGGGGCACTATTGTTTCCGACGATGATCGCGTAAAACCTTAAGGACTCTGCTTCTAATTACTATCATATATAACGAGATAATCGTCAAAAATAATGATGCCCCTTTCGTGTCAACGCTGCCCCACTTCTTCTATATTGGCATAAATTGAGAGTTAATTGAAAAGGACAGAGAATAATTGCCTTTCCACTGAGAAAAGTCAACTATTTCGATCAATTACTTCTCCTGTGTAATATTTTTTTTCTCCTAAACTATTATTCCGCTGTTTACTCAGGTCCATTTTCAATTTGCGTAAGTCATCATGAAATCTTGATCTTCTCCCCCCGGCGATTTTGCTGATGTTTGCAATATGGCAAGGTATTGTTTGTGATTCGCCATGCAATTCCTCGCAGGCGCCCACTTTGGCGCTGTGTGAGCTGAACTGTGGCCTTTTCCAGGCGATTTGCTCACCCCTCGGGGTGGTGACGGATCATCCTTGACAATCACAATGGGCGAAGGATGGAAGTCCAATGGGTGTGATGAACAGCAAGATTCCCCATACATTGTATGACAAATACATCTTGGCATAAATATTTTCGCTCAGATCTCTTCACCCCTGGAAGATTATGATGAACTTATTGATTTGGTACTTCTGCCATATATCCAACTGAGCCTGTCCTCGAAAGTAAAAAAAAAAGGGAGAGAGAGGAGCGAAAGCGATGTAAGAAAAATAGAGGATGCGGAGGGAAAGCTCTCCAGTGGTGAGTAAACACGTTAAACCATGTGATGCCGAAGGATCTCTGTCGATTGTTGCGGGGCGCTGCGGGGGCGGGGGTGGCGATACCCAGATGAAATGCGAGGCAGCCGGAGGGCCCAAGGGCGACGACTGAAATATGTTTGATAAGGGGATTGCCGGGGATGTGGGACGTGTAGTGGAAGTCCAATTGTGATGATCATAATCTCGCAAGACGTCTTGAGATGTGCACACAACACATTATTGCCCCACAGACACCCCTGAATGCTGTTGGAAACCAGAAACTCATATTGATTTTCGCTCAATTTCAGACAATTGTTCCTTCGGAATGGGACACCATCCGGGAGATGTGCTATTCAATTTTCAGGCAATCATTTTACACTTCCACAACTCCTCAGCTCACCAAGAGGAGAGAGAGAGTGATATTCATTAAAACAAGAAACTTGTGTACAGAAGGGGCTGTATTTGATTTCCCTTTCATCCCCTGTTGTTCAGGTTTTTTTTTGTTGCTTCTTCTTCTTCAAGACATTCTCCAGCGCAATGTTTTTGGATCTTAATTTCCCCTCGAGCGCGTCAATTTTTGCACTTCTTTTGCCATAAGAATCACCGTGAAAGTCAATGAGGCAGGTGAAATCGGTGTAAGACACGATAATGAATAATTTACTCCCTTTTGCTCAGTGGAATTTTCATCCACACAGTGTGCCAAACTTGCGTTAATGACTGAAAAGAGGTTGAAAAACTTTTGCGCGCCAAGGCAAGTCAATGTAATTTTTCTCCCCATAGAAAAAGGTGAGAATTTCAGGGGTGAATTTCAACATCATGTTAATGCTTAACCCATAACTAATACACGCCTTTCCAGGCAATGTAGAGATAACAGAGCTAATTTATCACTATTATTATACATGAAGCATTATTTGTGAGACAGATTTATGTGTTTTCGTCAAATTACCCAATATATCTACTTGTCATGTGCTTGTGCGCCATCTGATTAGGAAAATTATGTTTATAGTGAATATATCACTATTGGAAATTTATTTCCCAGCTCAATTCATTGAATATATTTACAATTATCTTCTCATGTTCACAGAATTCAAAATTTGACAACTTATCATCTCTTTTTGGTGGAGTTCTTGATGATCTTGTGAAGAAGTCATTTTACAAGTTCCTCTGCCACTGAGAATTCATGTCTCAGGATTCATAATTAAACTCTCCTGCGAAATACTCCTTTCTCGGCTGCACAGCAATGCCGTTCGTGTAGTTTGCGAGTGGCTCAAGAAAGTTTGCTCATGTACTTTCCTTTGCACTCCATTAACGATGTTAAGTCATCATATCGATTGCCAGAACTTTGCATTAGGTATTTTCAACTCAACTCAACACGCAGTGGATTTTGCCGTATTAATTTTGATTTCATATTAATAGCAATAAAAATTTTTGATGACTATTAATTTGCCATCATTGCGATATGAAATTAATTTGCAATATTCATCAAAGATACATATTTTTTCCACAATCTCCGTTCAATTGCGATGCCATTAGTGATATTATGGAATTTTTTTTCTCCCTTCTCTCACACTCAAATTAAAATATTCCCCCGTGGAATGAAAGAAAAAAAGTGGATGGAACATCTCAGTCGAGAGGACTTCAGTGCGCGTCTTCTCAAAGAAGCATAAATTATAATTTTTGTGTGATTTACAGAAGTGGATTTTTCGCGTCATACCAAAAAGGTGGAAAAATTCCCCCTTAAAACTGTTTGAACTCATCAGTTGGAGTGTTTTTCACATCCAAAATGAATTAAATGACTTTATCGCTGGTACATCAAACGTTATATCTTTTCAATCACTCTCCATTGGCTGAGTGATCGATAATGTGGGAATCTGTGGGCGTCAAAGGGAAGATAATAAGGCTAAACTGTGTACACCACAATTTCTGTGAAGAATCGAAAACGCTTTCACAACTTTGAAGTATCATAACCTCAAATTTAGGAGTCTTTGACCTAGAAAAAGACACAATTCCTCCTTATGTGACTCTGAAAACTTACAGAAAAACAGTGTATTTTAGAAATATTTGAAGTTTCCAGCGGATATTTCGATGTAATTCAATTTTCAATTGCTCTTTTGGATGCACTTTTGAACATAACCTAGAAATTAATCTGTTTTAAATAGAAAATAAGCTGAAATTTGCTATTTTAGAGAAGGAAATTTAAAGGTTATTTAGAGGAAAATGTAAAGACAACCCTTTCAACAACTTCTTGCACTGTACACCACTTCTCAGCACGATATCTCCCCCTTGGTGGGCGGTCTGGCTGAAGGTTTCACGGTGGGTGTGCATTGAACAGGCGCTCTTCGCTGGGGAGCCAGGAAGAGACCGGACAGGCTGACTTTGTACCGATCCGGTGATGAAATATTTGTTTGGGAAGTGGCAAAGGAAGAGATCACAAAGGCATTACACACTGCCGAACACGTTTATTTGACTATAATTAAAATGAAACAAATGGGTTTGGCAAATCGATGTGCGGGACAGAATCGGCAAAAGCGATTTCCTCTTGCAGCTCTCGTCCTGGCATTTAATAAATGTGCTCCATCCGTGGGAAACTTGCCCCGCACTCATCCATTTAAATAATTAAATTAAAATTGTAATACACATGACTGGCTCTTCCTCTCAATGGTGCCATTACTCGTCGGTCTGGGTGGGGGTGGGCCAGGGGTGGAGTTCCGCCGCCCCAAGTGTGGAATTTCACATTTGATCGGGTCGGATATGTGAGGGGGTGGAAGGGTGACATTGTGGCAGTGCCATTGAATGATTGTCAAATTTTCTTACACCATATCCGGCATCTTCCGCTTTCCATTTCATCTCGCACTCGCTCCCGGAATGCGCCCTCAGCACTCAAGGCGTACCGTCAGCGCATAAGATAGGTAATGCTATACATTATACATAAAAGGAAATTGGCTCCTGTAATACTCGACCTGCGAACATAATTCATCAGAAATGTAATGTAATATGTAGAGATGTGACAGTATCGAATTTTGATATCGACATTTCCATGATTATCTCTCTCTTTCCCTCCCCCACCACGCCCACCATCCCCAATGGCGCGCGGGGGAGAACGCCAAAAATTGCTGACGATCGCGGGAAATGGGGCTCAGCAGCCAGAATTGCAGGCGAAACGATTTTGTCGACGCAGAGGGAAGGAAAAAAAACCCTCTATCGTTCATTAATTTTCCCTCCTCTCCATCTTAAAACAATTCATTGGGAATTCATTCCGGCAGTCTTTACCAAATTTACGGGTTTATCACCCACACCATCTCTCAGCCGCCCTTTCTTCGCCGCACCTTTTCGCCAAAGTGCCAGATGATGGAGGAAGAATGAGCTTCAATTCTCATTTCGGGCGCAGAAAGTCACAGAGTTGAGTGGCGGAAAGTTTTGGGATTACATTGCTGAGGATGTTGGCACACTTGCTTCTTTCCGTCGTTAAAGTTATCGACACTTTACGACGTTTATTGGTATGAATTGTGGGCAATTTCCGAAGGCTAATAAAGTCCTTCGATTGTAAATTTTAAGTCTTTATCACACTACGTCCAATTGTCGGTAAGTTATCGACACTTACTGATACTTATCGACACGAATTGCGTGAAAATCTGTTTTTTTCACAGAATTTTACGGGGAAAATGGGACTAATATAGACTAATTAGTCGCTTTACTATCAATTTAAACTTATTTTTTCCTTTAGAACTTTGATAAAAATACAAAATATGTATCGATAAGTGTCGATGAGTGTCGATAACTTCAACGAGAAAAGAAATAAGTGGAATAACGCACTAATCTTACTGCAAATTATACAATTATAGAGTCAATTATGTAAGATCCAAGCCAAGAAGTCTATTAATTACTCTAAATCCACTTCATCTCGTAATTCTGGGTAGTTTCATAACTTCGAATCACAACTCCTCAAAAGGACACTTCAAATGGAGTCTGGGAAATGTGAGCCATAGTATTTTGGCTTCGCTTTGTGCTCGTCTCATAAGTGTCTCCTTGAAACTCCAATACCAACAATATTTCCATGTTGATAAACAGCGACAATGGATTAACTTTGAGATCCTCAGCGCCGATCTGTGGGGCGAAACTTCTGAACAGCACCGCAACAAAAGTAATCCAACCCTCCCCCCGGAGCAATCTCGAGACATGGATGTGGAAGGGAAGAAAGAAAAAAAAATGGATGAATCTAGATATTTCCCACGCCGCACAACTCTGCGGAAAATCTCTCTCTGGGTTGGAATGTGTGGCTGCTCGTCAGCTCCAAAACTGCTATTGTTGGAACGTGTGTTATAATATTCTTCCTCGAGGCATTTCTGTTTTCATATTCACCGCCACCAACAGTTAACGCCCACCTTACATCCAGCTCGAGACATCATCCCCAAGACGCATTGCATGAAGAGGACATCTCATTTTTATTCCACTTCATACACATGGCATGTATATAAATTTTCTTGCCGAAAATACATGAAGAGATAAATATAAACATGGGTATTTTTTCCCTTCTGTCTCTCTCTCTCTTCTCCACATGTTTTCGGGGTCTGGGGATGATTCCCGCATGAGGTGGAATAGTGATTCGCCACCCGAAGCCTTTTTTGTAATTCAAAATAGTCACAGCGACTGTGGGAAAACCACACAGCGATGCTGGGGATGATGGGAGCGCCCCAGAAATACTTTTCCCATTGAGACATTACAAATCTTTTGAACCCTTTCGCCATGACCAGAGCCATCCACCCTTTGGTGCTCCTACCGTGATGCCTTCTTATGCTATTGGTTTGTTGTGTGCACGATGATATAGAGCGGGCGCTGGCGAGGGTGCGGGTTACACGTTTCCAGAATTCCTAACTACCCCCAAAGCCGCTGGTGCAGCCAGGGGAGTGGGTGGGACAGGAGATATGTATATGATTTTCTCTATTACACATGCAACCTTCCCACAGCATCGACTCCACTCCCGGAATGTGAGACACTGGGAAAGCGTCCTCAAGAAGAAAAAGACATGTACAAACATATTCCCATGCCCCTTCCCACCGACACCCCCACGACGCTCCCAAGGAGCGGGACAAGAGAAGGAGAGCTTGAGGAGATAAATAAATAAAGAAATATGTACATTGTGCCTTCTGTAGAGATGGAGTGGCGAGGATATCATAGGGAAAATTCAAATCCAGCTGAATATTTGAGGAATGTGTTTTTTAAAGTTATGCTCGTCTTTAGTTTCCTTGCCTTCATTGTCTCTCTGTGTATCCACCAAATTTACTCACAGCGTGAGATTCAGGCACGATTCAGGGTGAAGCCAGGGTGATATTGTGGTTGAAAGTGGTGTACAGCTCCTTTTTCACACATTTCACGCAAAACTTTGAGCTCTTTGATGTTTTTCTTCTTCTAAAAGCTGGAAATATTTTCCTTTTATCTTGACAGATAAAATATCTTTGTGGTAAAAGTGGGTGTACAGATCTTAAGGCATATTGTCAGTCCCTTGAGCTGAAGCTCTCTAATAAAATTTTCAGAATTATTCCACCTTTTCCACGGCATCCGCAGAAAAGTAGAAAAATATCTTTACATACGAAAATGAAGCCGTGAGATTTCAGTCTAGCAACTCACAAAGTGGCGCAGAAGCTCATGCAGAATGTGTGGAATGTATCATAAGACGGGAAAAATTGAAAATAAATCCATTGATTGTCTTTGCCGCCCCTTCAAACCTGGAGAGGCAATTGTCATGAAATCCAAGTGCTCTCTCGCAACCTTCCCTGGAGAGGACAATCGAAGATCTCTGGGCTGGGTTGAGAGCGGGCGGAGGACTTTTGGAATGAAGTTCCCATGTTTAGCCTCTTGTTTTGGTTTCACTCGATTGCATCTGTTTATAGTGTTATTGTTCTGTCTTGTCTCTCCCTAAGTCCTGCTCGAAATTGATTCTCAGCTTGCCGGAAAGGCCAAAGTAAAGACTCTTCCCACATATCAACAATTGAACTTCTCTCTCCCAAATTGATTTTCCTCCTATTTCGTCTTCCCGACGCTCAGATGTCCTCGTCCAAGGATTCTCCATCCCATGATGATTATATTTTTTCTGGGCTCTGCACTTGAGCAGAGATACATATATATTTGTATATTGAGTCGGTAAGCCAGCAATCGAGATGATTTTCGCAGGAGAAAATCTTATTAAAGTTATTTGCTGGGGCGAATGGTAGTAATATTTCTCTTATTTCTCTCTCTCTGCGTCTCATTTTTTTCCTTTTTGGATGATTTGTTAAAAGCCGTGACTTGAGAAATTTCACTTGAAATTCCCCAAGCCAAAGTTACCTTCAGAAGTGTGCTTATTGTATTAAATTCCATGGAAACATTTTGTATATTTTCGTCTAATAGAGTGCTGGGAAAAGCATGCGTTCTTTATGTGTGCGCACCTTTGAAGAAAACGGAAATAATTGCACAGTTTGAGCACTATTAAGAAATCACTTTCTGCTGAAGTACAGCTTAACAACTGTTTTGTCATTTTCCCCTTTGCGTGCTGCCAAAAGGGCTTGACAAGGGGGAGATAATACGAACGGAAATTTAGAAATTTATTCTTAAGTGAGGAAGATTTCTTGTTATTTGCACAATCAAGAATTTGTATGCATTAAAATGTTTCCTTTTCAGTAAGTTAAGGATTAGGTTTGGAAAAATGGCAAAAATAATAGTTTTGAGTGGATTTTTCTAGGAATTTCAGATGAAAACTTGAGAGATTGATTGTAAGTTTTACTTATTAAACATGAACTTTAACGTGTCAGGAAGTTGTGTACAGACTCCGGATATAACATCTCCCCCTTGACTTATAAGTGCTCTCAGCGCGAGAGCGACGAAGTGAAGACATCTGGATATCAATTACCAGTTAGTCGCAGATTCTCACTCGCCCAAAGTCGTGCTGCACAAGTGAAATTCCAGAATATCGCGCCCTTCCTTCGCGGCGAGCGATCGCGTGTGGCTGAAGGGGCGGAAATTGCTGAAACAGAGACGTCGGACGAAGTTGCGAACCCCCAACTGTGCACCCCTGCAACTTCGCTCAATGGAACGCCATCGGGGGCCACATTCCGGATGATAAACTGCACTGCGACTTTCTCTTCGCCCGGCATTAATACTCTTCCACTCTCCTCCCCATCCCTCGCGCCACCCTTCTATTGTCCTCCCCGGCGCACGGTATAGATGAAAATTTGAATTATGCGTTATTCAATTCAGACGCCCAACGCTGGGGTGACTCAATGGAGGGCGGCGGCGGCAGAGCTTTCCGGGAGGGTTGGGAAGACACAGTCCCCAAGAGGTATAATTTTATAATAAAACAAATTGAGTGTGACCAGAAGCATCATTGAATTTTATGATATTGTGACACATTTTCATAAATATCTCACACTCTCGATACCCTTGATATCGCTGCTCGCCCTTTTGTTTCACGCGCCGCAACCTCAGGTTCAAAATAATGTGTGTGCGATATGATAATATATATGTGAATGACGGTGGAAACTGTGCCTCGAAAATGGGTTGTTCTGTGTGTGTTTTTCCGAATAGTTGGAATAAGCGCAAAAACAGCTGTTGATTTAGAGTTTAGAGACAGAGTGAGAAAAAACAATTCCTGCGCTGTCATGATTTATTTCAAAACTCACGCTTTTTCCCGTGTATAATTTATGGTACTTGTCAAGGGGGAGATAATGTGTCTTTAATTTGTACACCACTTCGAAACTTTAACCCTTCAGAGACACTTCTGAACACCTTTAAAGTCATTTCTCGTCGCTTTTTAAACTCTTTCAACTGTTTCTTGTCATTTCTCCGATTCAAAAGGTTTAAACTCTTCCAGATTCGGTTTAAAAGATCATTTTTGGACCTATTTTAATCCCTCCAAACCTTGAAATGAGTCAATATAGTGAATATCTCAATGTTTCTACTAAATAATCACGGAATTAACTGAGCAAAGAGATATTCTTCTAGATTGAAATGAAAATTTGAGGTTATGATTGACTTCTAAGCTATTTTTACCACAGAAATTTTTCAATTTGAAGTTTTACGAACACAAATGCTCAATTCTGCCGAGAAAAAGCGAAATAATCTTAGCTTAAACATAAATTTGATGAATTTTGGGGTTATTTAACTACCAGAAGCTGTTTTAAATTAATCACATAACCTAAAAATAGTTATAAAATTGATATTTCTGAGTCAAATAATTTGGAAAAAGCCTAATTTTGTTACAAAAGAAGCTTTTGCAATGAAAGTATTCTAAAGATTTTCCCACAATATCTACCCCTTAATATTTATACTAAAAAAAATTTCTTCTCCACCTCAGCCATGTTCGCTGACTAAGTGAATCTGACGTTGAACGGTGTGAGAGAGAGAGAAAGGGAGCGAGACGAAGTTAATGGGAGAGAAAATGGGAAACAAATTGTAGCATTTGATTTACTGACAAATGATTGATAATTCCAATATTTTCCCCAATTGACTTCAACCCTCGTTTTGTCTGTGACGCCAAAAGTGTGATTGCAAGACGGTGAGATTTTTTAAAATGATTTATTTAAAGGTTCAATGGGTTTAACATAAAAATATCAATTCTATTAGTTGTTGTCTTCCTTTTCATGGGAGATAATTCTTCATAGATTTTTTTCCATTCCTTTTTTTAAGATTATACATTAGTACATTCATTGTTAATTTAACTAGTCATGTGTCTTCACTTCTTTTTTTACCCCTTAATATACTTATATTTTACTCTCTTTTGGTGTGTGTGTGTTTTGTGTGAGTTAAATTTTCCATGTTTTCTCTGAATAATTTATTGACTGAATATCCACCTCGTCATCTTTCACGCCACGAGGGATGGTTTTACTTGCAAAAACACCCCCTCAAACTGAGTGGGATTCTTTTGATTTGGGTCTGCCTAACGTCCGGATCCTTCAGTCCCCCGTTTATACAACTATGTAAATGTTTTATCATGTAATTAGTGCAAAATTTGTGTATGTTTTTGACTTTCTGTTTTATTAATAAATTCATTTTTGTTGTTAATAAATATTTAATGTCAATATAATTGTGTATGCACTATCAATATTAAATTACATTTGAAATTCAATTTTGATTTTTCACTTTTTGCTATATGTACAACGAGTATGAGGATTATTTTGTGTGTTGCTCAAATTTTCCGGGGGATTTATAATGAGTCAATTTTCATCAATATTCATCAGTATGTGTTTTATACATTGAATTCTAAATATTCTCTCTGTCCATCTGCCATTAGTCTATGTCATCCTTTTACACACTTTGATTTAACCTCACAAGAACCTTAATTCCGTGCGCACTTTTCTTTTTTTCCTCGTATATTTACAGCTTTTGTCACAATTTTCCACCCTCGCTTTCTCCTCCACAACGGATTAACCATTACAGGATAGATTTATTACGTTTTCTTTGACTTCTTGCGTCATTCCTTCATATTTTTTTATACTCTTTAATTACCTTCAAAGTCCTTTATACACGAAAATAGAGTGAGTTGTGTTTTGCAAACATTTAGTTACTTATTACAATAAATGCATAATTCAAAAATTGTTTTCTTTTTTCTTCACTAAATTCAACATTTCGGCCGGATAAAGAACAATTCATATGGAGTGTTTTTTTCTTTCCCATAATATATATGACTATAAATTTTTCATCATTTCTAATTTATATGACTTCCACTCTTTTCAAATCTATTTAGGAAATGAGAATTTTCTTGTTTTTTAATAAGGATTTTACGATGATATGCGTTATGTTATACATTAAATATTACAATTCTGGGGTATTTTGTAATATATATATATATATATCCCACATAGATTTTGTCTTGTGTTTTTTTTCTTTCTTTCTTTTCCATCTATAATTTTCCGGGCGCTCATCCTCCGCGGTTCCTCTTCTGGGAAAATTCAATTATACATCACTCATTTTCAGTTGGAGACATGTGATTGCGGTTTCTGGGGCGCTCGTGATGCTCTTCGTGCGAGAACTTTTGAGATGTTGCGAAGAAAAGCTTTTAAAATATTGTACTGAAGGTACTGAATACAAAATTGCCTCCTTGAGAAGGTTCTGCTTTGCATTTTGCATTAGCTTTTGCTCTTCGCCTCCGATCGATAAATACACAGCTTCCAGAAATATTGTAATACCTTTAAAGGTGTGTTTCTCAGTCCTCATATTGTGGGGTTTAGGGGGTGTTTTCGTGAATGTGTCTTAAAGAAAATCCAACCGTCAATTTTTGTCTCTCCCCCGACGAAATGCGCCCCAGAAAGCGGATCACTTTTTGAGCATACATGAAAATAATAAGGCCACTTATATTAAGAACTAAGGAAGAGATTTACAAAATTTAATACACAGTACGCTGTATTTTATAATATAAATCTGTCTGTGTAAGTATTAAATCAGCTAACCAACGCTTTCTCATTAAATCTTTATTACAAATACATGACCTCCGCCTCCGTCGCGCGCTCCTGACTTTGTCGACTTACCAGTCGCTTTTGGGGGGCGCTCGCCGCCCCGCCCGCCGCGGCAGCGTGGGTGTTTGGCCTTTTTAATATTTAATACACTATCTCGCTGCCAACACGAGCCCCACGAGCGCCGCCAGGGTGACATGGAGGAGTTGCGCCGTAAATTTGCGGTGACCCGAATTAGTCCAATAGTTAATTAACTTTTGATTGGTTAAGTCATCCTGTGACGTTATGTACACAATGGCGCTCGACTCTCGCGTGGCCGCCGGGATCTGCTCAACTCTGGCGAGACACTTGAGTCGCATGGCGCCCCGGAAAATTGCGTGCCGTGTCTTATCTACATGAAACCGTACCTCCAAGCTCCGGAAGCGTAATTGAAAACCGTCTGACTCGATGGTTGTCTCACGGAGTGGCTGGAGATACTCTGGCGGTGCCTGCGGGAGAAATTATACGGATCTCAGGGGGTGGTGGCTTGCTAAATTCGCCCTTGAGAGCGCCTGTCAGGGGGGTGGGGTCGGCCGGGGGTGGCGAGTTTTTAATCAAAATGCAATATTTGACACAAGTGTGACAGGGACGAGTGGGGAATGAGGAGAAAAATGGTGATTACTTTCTCATCGTTGATGTACCACGACAGCATGGCCGGTGGACTTGACATATCGGATGTGCAATTGCCCAGCAAAAAGTCACCGTCTTCGTAGCTGTGGCTGATGCCGGTGATGATTGGATCGTGTCGGGGCAGAGCTGCAATCAAATATCGCCAGAGAATTCAATTAAACTTGCCAAAACTCACTTCAGCTTCTGCTCTCTCATTTTTTGCTCGCATGCATTTCATGCTATTCACTTTTGCCATAATTAAAATTGATGCTGAACTGTGTGCGGATTATATCGCGACGACCACTTCTCCAAAAGGCGCACTCTCAATTTGCCATGCACAGAGATAACTTCGAGCACACGCTATGCAAACCCATTCATCGAGTCCCCAGAACTAATCCAACAACTTCTTGATACACTTGGCAGATACCAATAAAACTTTCAAGAACCCAACTCCATGTACTCGAAAGCTCGCACTCGTGATAATTCGCCAGAGGGGAACTTGTGAGTAATCGAGACGAAATTTGCATAAATTTTGCAACAAAAGACGATTCAAATGCATAAAAACAACACACACACGAGAGAAACGATTAAAAAAGCTGCCATGTTAAAGTCTGCAATTGCAATCAAAGATCGTCGATGGTGTATAATAAAGTTTTAAGATCACCCAATTAAGGGGATAATTCAGTCGAATCCCATTGAATGGCGAGAGATGCAGTAATTCCTACAAATGGCAATTAAAATAAACTACTCATGATAAATTGCTCGCTCGAACTTGCAATGGCAAAGATAAATTATAGTAGCAAATATGTTGTAAGATCCGCCCCTTGAGAGCACAATAAGGGATGGTACAGTTGATCCAAGGGGGAGATATTATTAGGGGGAGGAAAATTCCTAACATTTCCTAACATTTCAAAGGAGTCGCAACGACACTTATCAATACAAATTGACAGCTTTGGGGGACAAATAGTTAAAAGCGACAGTTAAGGGAGTAATTAATCTATATTAATCCGAATCTGTCGTATTTTCCCCTGAAATTTGGTTAAGAAAAGGAAATTGCGTGGAATTTGTATCGATAAGTGTCGTGAATAGCATTTATAAGGGCCGAAATCTGCGATATTTTGCAAGATATTCTGTTGATTTTGATTTTATCCTCTGAAAATGACTGGAAACTAACTGATATTTGACTAAAATCTAACTAACTCACTTATAAATTGAGGTTTTCTAGCAATTTTTTATGATATTCTTCTTCAAATAACAGCTAGAGTTCTTGAAGAATGCCAATCAGAAACTTTCTATCTCAAAATTCCATATTATCTCCCCCTTGAGCTGCAGAGCAACTGTTGGATTTAATTCTTGCGTGGGTGGTGGAAAAAAATCGGGCAGATTCACATGATTCGCTCACAGCAGTCTCACAATCGCCCTCAATTAATTCTGTCACGGTCTTCCAGGGTGGGTTTTTGCCCATCTGGCCATCCTCATAATCACAGCCGAGGCATTGTCCACAAGTGGACCGGATGAGGTGGCGGCGTGATAAAAACAGTCAATGAAACGCCATTAGACAGGAGTGCATAGAGGTTGTAATTTGTGTCTGCGACGGGGTGAGATTCTGTCCGAGAGCGCCTTGTGGGCAGCGCACAAGGGATGAGCGAGCGCCACATATATCAGCACATGCACAAATCTATGCTGAGGGTAATCGAAAACCAATAAATATCCTTCGCCCCAAACCTCTCTCCATATTGAATCGTATAAATTTGTGTCAACACCGTTCTTTGTTGCGCCCCCCAACCTCCCCCCGAAACCGCACCCCGAACAAATTTCGGACAGAAACAGATACTCACATCACACCCCCGCCCTTTGACGCCGCCGCCACGCGCGCGGGGACGCCCAATCAGCATTCTGGCGCACACCGCAGACAAGCTGAAAGCTCTCGCCGAACGTAATACATCTTGAGCTTTTGAATATATTCACTCACAAGTTTTCATACTTTGCCAGCACGGACAGAGATTACCACGAGCTCCCCGTGCTGTGGACGTGCAACTTTTATTTATAGAGACAAAAGCAACGCCCTCAGGGGCTACTCATTGAGGGCACTTGAGTGCTCGCGCGTTATGCAATTCAAGGGAAGCGCGGATCCTTAATTACGCGAGACAATAACCTTCGTACATCGCTGGGGGAATTATGAAAATTGCAAATATAGGAAGAACAAGAGGAAAGCAGACATAAGGGGGTAAAGTTTACGCTATTTTCATCCAAAGATGAAGATGCTTTTATTTGCACAAAGAGAGAAAAGGATGTTAGACACAGAGATTTATCAGTTAATTAAGATTTTATATTAGAAAAGATTCAACCAAAGATGGAGAAGCTTTAAGGGCTTGTTTTTAACCTTAAAAATTGATGAAAAATTCACTCTGTGATGTGACAAGTTGAAAGTGAGATTAAGTGTGTGTTTTGTGCCTAATCAAATCCCTTCACTATATATAAAGCTAAAAGTTTTATCTCGGCTTTTCAATTACATCGCGCGTTACTCCTTTAATGTATCGATTCTTCTTCCCCAAAATGAAGTCGAATGGAGGCAATATAGCCGCAGAGAAACTCCCAAATGGCCCATAAATTGTGTATCGAGCAACCCCCTAAGATCCACTCGCTCGGGATATTGGCTGGGAAAAGTGGCTGGGCAAGGATTTGGCTTGGGGATTTGAGTGTGATGCAGAATGAAATTGAGGTGAGAAAAATCCGTGATTTATCGCCTATCCTTTGGTCATTACGCGTGCCAGAGGTGTTAATTACCCACACAGTGACATTTATGCCGTGTCCGGGCGTGATAAAATAGAATCATTAGCTATCAGTGTTTTGTGGGCCTCAATTGCCTGCCATATTGTCGCATTTTTGGTCAATTTCCGCCCACAATTTATCGCCCCAAAACATGAACTCTGTGTGTTGGATTTTGTACAAAGTCAAGTTTTATGTACCGCAACGAATTTCTAATTACATCCCACTTTATTTCTCCGCAAATCAATGAAAGTTTTGCCGATAAATTGGCCGCGCGCACGCAGAGTGGGAAAATTTGACGAAGACCGTGGAATTGATGGAGCGTGAGTGGGAGTTAATTTGAGTTTTCAAATTTCCAAGAGGGACATATTGTGCCTCACAAATGTAGAGTTCTGTGCGAAAGTCAGTGGAACTCTGAAATATTACAAGATACCCAAGAAAATTCCTCTTTGGGAAACTGTTTTCTTCACCAAATTACTGCCTTTTTATCAATTTATATGTTTTATTTAAATATAACCTCAAAATTTGTCAATTTTAAGATAAATAAGACAATTTTGTAGTCTAAAAGTAGCACATTTTAATTCACTACCGAATTCCTTCAGTTTTTCTCTAAAAACCTTACAACTAAGCTTGTTTTCAACATTTTTTTGAGTGTCTCAAAGTTATTTTTGAGGTTATGGTAAAAAAATGCCCAAAAAAGCCTTTTCACGATGCCAATCAAGAATTACGTCGTTTTAGAGCAAGAAAGCTCAGCTTAGAGCAAGTTAAGTTTGAAATAATTATGCAAAATTATCATTTGTCCAATTATCTCCCCCTTGGAAATTTCCCACGATCAAATGGGAGAATTTATCGCAGGCATATTACTTTGTCTCTCCTCATGATGGCATCAATCTCACGGCGCGGCACGATGAGAATCGTCGCAATTGACTTTAATTTGCACGTGAAAAATCTCCTCCGCGGGGCGAGAAGGGAAATTCCTCGTGAGCCACGTAGTTGCATAATTGGTGTTCTGGCTGGGAAGGAAAACTTTTCAATACGAACAAATGATATTACAT
The DNA here is from genome assembly GCF_947086385.1 of Phlebotomus argentipes. Classification (NCBI taxonomy): domain Eukaryota; kingdom Metazoa; phylum Arthropoda; class Insecta; order Diptera; family Psychodidae; genus Phlebotomus; species Phlebotomus argentipes. The sequence goes on from NW_026776169.1 coordinate 28,050, forward strand.
TAATCATGCTCTAATAAATTAGGCATGGCCCCCGGAGCCATAAAGCATGCTCAAGTGCATGACAGACACAGTCGAGTTAACTGCTAATCTTCGGGCGTGAACAAATGAAGGCAAGTCAGATATCGGCTATTGGCCATCAGAATAAAATTAGCACAATTCTCTCTTACACGCCGCTCCGTTGCCCAATCCATTAGATAGATCTACGCCAGCAATTTATTATATCTCACCCCTGAAGTCACCTTTCTCGCTATCCGAGCACACCGCACCAAGGTGGGCGCATTTATCCTTCGCTTAGAAAGAAGGAACGTGCCAAAGGATTTAGATGAATATCATCAAGACCACTAAATGCGTTTGGGATTTCAGTGAAACAAGAAACAATGAAAAATACCCAGTAGAAAAGTAGCTCTAATGGGATTCCCACCGGACAGTCCGCTGTGTTCTGTAGGATTTCTGAGGGAAAGTCCATTGTCTTTTCTAACCTCTTAGGCACATACATGAGATCTCTTGAAGATCAATTCTTAATTGATTTTTACAGGATTTTCCCGCCGAAATCCTGACAGTAAATCTGTTGAAACTGTTTAATGGACCGAAAGGACACAAAACGGTGGATTTTCAATTGATTTTCGTGTCGAAATTCGTTGAAATTCTTTGCAGGATCAAAAGAACAGAAAATGACAATTTTTCAATTGATTTTCCTGTCGAAATCCTGCAAGAAAATCAATTGAAATTTTTTCAATGACGAAAAAGACATAAAACGACGGATTTCGAATGGATTTTTCAGCTGAAATTCTTTCAGACGCGTCTGGCGTTTGCCAGGTAGTTTGGAAAGAAGGATTTTGCTTCGAGCGTTCCTTAATGAATCCTGTAGAGGATCTGTTGTGCTCTAATATATATAAAATACTCTCTTGTTTTATTTGCAAAACTATCCGAAAAGTTTACTCAATGGATTGAAGTCCATAACATACTTGAGAGAAGACACACTGTGTTCCAATGCAAAAGCAATACATCAAAGTGTCAATTAGCATTGACACGCAGTGTACTGTCCTCTCGCTCAAAATGTCATCCCTTGGCATCCTTCCGGCGATGGCTTCTGGCAAACATCGTGGACTTTCGAGGGGTGGCGGCGTTTCATAAAATCCTCCACTGAGCATTTTTCTCATTAATTTTCCGCTTTTAATTAATTTTAAATACACAAAACATCCATAAGGTGGTGCGCTTTCCGCCCGAGCGCGATTTTTCTCGCGCGCCAAACGAGCCGTCGGAGATAAAAAATAATTCGCGATTAAAATTAAACCTTGTGTATCTCATTAATCACGATTTCGCATGGCGCGTTGAGAGTCATTTATAAAATTTTTCATCACATTGAATTTAATGTTTCTCCGGCTGTTTTTCCACCAAACTTGTTTTTTTCATGTCCGACCCCTGGACAGCAATGAGGGTGGTGGTGGAAAAAAGATGACAAGATTGGAATGAAAGTGGTGGAGAAAAAACTTACGACAAGTTGTGATATATTGTCTTAAGCATTCGCTGTAAGGAAATGTGTTTTCTTGTGCATTTGAATTTTCTCTCTCGCTCTAGCTCTCGACAGAGAGAAGAAGTTCGTTAGTGTGAAGCTCTCCTGCTTTGCGGAATGTTGTGTAAACATTTTTCCTCTCCCTCTCTCTCTCTCTCACACATCACACTGCGATGGCAGAAAGAGCTCCATCATGTGAGGGAATTTTCCTTATGCAGACGAAGGGAAATGCATCACAATGTGGCACAAATTACATACGGGATTCATGCAAAATTGGTCTGACTGCATTTGGAGGAAAATATCGCAATGGGTGAACGAACCCTTGAATTCTATGGGAAAAGCTCACACTGGAGATGGAAATGAAGGTGAGGCGAGAGAACCTCACTCCATTCAGTATTACAGATTGAGTGGTGAATAGGTCGGAAAAGGAGCCTAACGAGTGCCTTTGGACATCTTTCCATCATATAGTATAATTTGACTGCAATGATTTTGTACGATTTCCCTCATCATGAGAGCAGAATTTTAAGTACACCATCAGGAATACATATATATGTGGCAAACAGTGTGCGATTCAAGTGCTCAATCATGCGAAATTCACATTGATGCCGTGCAAAAGCTCACCTGCAATGGTCATATTGCCAGTTTGGCTGATTAATTTGAATTCCGGCGCATCGCCTGAGATTTCACAGCGATAGGAGCCGCTGGTGCGTGGCTCCAGCTGATCCAGGATCACACTGCAGGTGCTCTTGGTGCAGAGAATTGTCTGATCTTTAGGCAGTGTCACGCCGACCACGGGAAACGTCATAATTGGCGGGATCATCATTGGTGCATATCTGCAGGGCACATTTGGAAAAAAAAAAGTCAATAGAAAAGTGTGTTTGCATTTCTACGTTTTTCTCCCGCTCTTGGGCATTTGCTCAATTGAACACACAAAACACGTCCAGAGTTGGAAAACGATAATGTGCAATTTGGCACAGAGATAATTGCGAGAAATTTCATTGGGGCAAAAAGAGAGATAAAACTTCTTTTTTATGGCCAGCAATTTATCTCTGTTTGCTGAGGATATTCTTTTCATTAAATTTGGCAACTGCAATTGAATTGTTTGTCTGGCAAGTTTTATCCAAAAGAAGAAATAAAAAAAAGTCCGGGATTTCCTGTGAGCCTGAATGTAAGAAGTCTCAAGTGTGAACATTAATGCATGATAATTTGCTTCCTGGACTAAATTTTCTATTTCTGCCACAAAAGTACAAAACTAATAATTGCCTATTAACCACTCGAAGAAAGTTTGTCATTGATTTGCTCTCTGTCTATGAACAATCTGTGAGCTTGTGTGGAAATTTAAATTACCAACTCTTTATTGATCAATTGCATTTGTTCCCAACATTGAAAGATAGTTGCTGATGATAATGAAATAAATTTCCTCCAACTCGAGAGCTCTTGGCTTGAGGATTGTTAAGTGAAACGGATGCAAAAGTATAGGAATATTTCTTGATTCAATTCACTCGTCACAGTTTTCCACTATGCAAAGAGGATTTCATTTCCATTTTGAAGTGCTGAGATGCAAATGTACTGTGATATATTTCTAAATTGAACTTTCAGTTTTCTTCCCTTACATTCGCATCATCAGCTTTCAAACTTTGCATGTTCGTTTGCCTAGAAAAGCATTCCTTTGTATCCCAAATTAGGTTCCGACGACAAAATCCTCAGGGTTTATCTAGTTTGTTGCATTTTAATTATTCCGGAAGTTCCAGACGATACCGACCGACCTTCCCGGAACTCTTGTTCAAAATGGCGCTGCAGTCGATTTACAGTGGCAGAAATGAGAATAAATCGACTCAAAATACGTTCTTTTCTGCCTAATCGGTGAGTTTTTAACCGGAAAAACACTTTATAACTGTTCAAAAGCTACAATTATGAGAATTCTGTGAAAAATAGTCAATCAAAACAGTCGCAAGCTCACGAGATTGAACAAGAGCCGGCGGAGGGGTCAGCCGATACATTTTAGATGAGTTCAGCGCGTATCTATCATCTCGATTGACGTGCATTTGCCAACTCTGACGGGGTGGATGGCAAAAAGCCCACTCGTGTGCGCGGTTGAGTGTGTTTGCATGTTCACGAGACCGTGGAGTGCAATAATACTCAATTTTCTATAGTTTAATTCCCCATCGTTGCGCACAGATGGAAAAGTGTGTGTATTTAGGAGACTCACCGAAAGAATTCACTCCCATCCTTGTACCACTTGACAGAGTTGAGCTTGTGTGTTCCCATGTTGTACGTGCATGAAAGTGTTACCGTGTCTCTCACATCGGCCACCCTCGGCACGGAAATGTCTGTCATTTGAAGTGCCTCAATTTGACGGCATCCTGTCGGAATAATCAAATACAAGTCAGCTCAGGTGCACAAAGGCGATGCAAGGTGAGGGCAAAGATATGTTGGGTCGAGAGAGGGAAAAAAAGAGGAACTGAGGGTGTCAAAGCGAATGGATATGCGAAGAGGAAATGACTGAAATCCTATATTTACTCATATTTCCCGCCACTTTGTAGCTTTTCGCCTCTGGGGAGCTTTCTTTCTCCCAAAGACCGCTCGTGCTCCTCATTGTTTCAGTCACACCCTCCTCGCCACCCACCCACAATCTCCCACGTGCGATCTCGCATGCAATCCACACACACACACACACTCTGGCACAAATTGCAGGTAATGTTGCTTGAATAAAATATTTAGTTAGTCAAAGTGTTACGTTACACCTTCTCACGTTACAGACAAACACTCTCATGTTACCACAGGAGCTTTAATCATGCTGATGAAGAAGATTTATCATATTCAGGAAATGGTTTCATGTAAATTATGATTGATAGCGCACAACCAGAACATCCAAATGCCTTTTCCACTCTCACATCGACTGATTTTAATTACATTAATGCAGGAGAAATTGTACACAATTCCTCATTAATGCCTATATATTGAAACCACATTCAAGAATTGGCACAATAAACAGAATATTTCGTCGGTAATGATTTTCCCGAGTCACAATTAGATGTTATTTTATCCTTTGTGGATGTCAAGGGGGAGATAATGGAGTCAGAAGTGGTGTACAGCACAGCGGAAGTACTCAAAACCTTATAATATTCCTTTCCTGAGAGCTTCTTTCACTGACAAATTATCCCGATTCTTTGAATTCCTTTTGATTTTCCCATAGAAAAAAACCAAATTGATTCTTTTCTAGGTTATGTGTATGTTTAGCTCATTCATTAAATTCAGAATCTGCAATTTTGAGTTCATTTACAAAGCATAAGAGATGATTTTGTGATCTAGAAAGCTTCCACAGCGAAAAGCTAGAAGCATTCGAGGCCCTCCATATCCTCTTATCGTGGCATAGAAACGTGAATAATAAAGAAGATTGTTGTATAGATTTTAGGCAAACTATCTTCCCCTTGGCGGATGTCTAGTGAAAATGTGTGGTGAATGCGGTGAATGAAAGTCTCTGATTTCCGTACAGAATTCAATCTGACAACAAGATATACAACCACACATTGACAGTTTATATGCCATCTGTGGCATGGTTTGACTTAATTATACTTCTCGCAGCTCGACAACATGTATTTAATTTCAAATTACCCAACATATGTGACTCGGTGTTTGTGGAAAAGTGTGGCTTTCCACTCAGAGTGCTTTTGAAAACTCACGTAAGTTGAAAATACCATCAAAGGACAAGGAGATTTTCTCGGAAATGTATTCGCAATCAATATTGAAAGTGTGTGTTTGCCGGAATGATTTTAAATGGCGAATAATTTGCCGAGATTGTTTACTATTTGCACATCTTCCGCAGTGTATATGCGGGGGGTGAAATGTCGAAGCGACGACGAGGAGTGATTTGGTGGATGTTTAGTGTGCGAACGAGGGTGGACGAGAGCCAAGGGGAAATAATGAGATTCTGTGGGAATTGCTTTGGTTATATTCCGAGGCCAGAGTTAAATGCCCCATGTGGCAGGATCCACAATAAAGTGGAAGGCATTGTGCCATCGACCATACTTCATATATAAAAGCATCTCTCTCCTTATATTTACTCAATTTTCCCTCTTTCACTCTCCTACGTACACATTTTACTATTAAACGCACATAGTGCGGCGCTTTTTTTCCTTTCCTCTCCTTTTCCACCCTCCCCACAGATGCCAAGGGATGCGGAGAGAAAGTGCGAAGCAGTTCCTTCGCCCAATAAGAGTCCCTGTAATGGAGTTACGAGGACTCTTACACATTTACTCAAACGACTTAAGCAGACATAAAAGGTTTTCCCTCCACGTCCAAGACACAATGCATGAATCCACGCCACGCTCCCTCGTCCCTCATCGCTGACGGGGTGGGATTGGGGGGGGTTGGTTGAGTGGAAAGTGGAGGTATTTCCACATACGACGATCATACAAAAGATTGGGTGATGTTTTTAAAGCCACCATCAGCCACCTTGGCATTCCACAAGCATTTTATCCCAGAGCATACACTTTTCCCCACCCACACGGCCGCCCTTCGAGCCACAAGAGCACAAGATAGAAAACACAGTCATTCCAGAAAATTGAGCAGCATATATTTTACTCGTGTGTCTCCTTGAGAGAATACACAGTGCCGCACACACATACAAAAAATAAAGTGTCTCAAATAAACATTCAAGAAAATTCCCTTCGCCTTTTTTTCGTGTGCAGGGCGCGAGCACCCAAGGGGGAGATTAAAGTATGGGGGAGAGGGAGAGAGCATATCAAAAATGAGTGTGGAGCACAAACTTTCATGTTCATGGGCCAGTGTTCTGCTGGTACGCAAGAGAAATTGGGATTTTTTTTTCTTCATCCCAATGCTTGTTGAGCAACTGAAAAATGCTGAAGAGACACGTAATATAAATAGAAAGAGAAAGAGAAAGAAAAATGCTCATGAATAAGAGAGCAAGAGAAATCGTTAATTTGAGTTAAATTCATTTTGTTGATAGAAATTTAAGACTATCAGCATAACTCCACAAGGAGAGCTTTCTTGCCATTCACCATGGAATCTCTGGAAGATCATCCTCGCAAGCAAAAAGCTTTTTGAGTGGTATTTCTCAAACAATCACATCATAATCTTGTAAAGCTCCTTTATTCATATATAGTTTGAGCTGCGGCATTAGGGGTAGTTTATTGCGAATGAAGGGCAGCTTTTCTACTTAGCCCCGGATGAAATCCCTTAAAAAACTCCCGGGGTAGTTGAAAGGTAAGAATTACAGGTATTATGTGTACTTCGGTTGTTTCTTTATCGCTTCGCAAACCCTCGAGAAGTGAATAAATTCGCCCCCAGATAAGCGAATATTGGATGATGTTGGGCTAATAGTTAAACTCTCCGCACTGAGAGAAAATTGGGCTGAAATTAACACGATTTTGAGATCAAGCTGGGAATAAAATCAAGAATATTCGGCCTAAAATTATCTTTTTCTTTTGCTTAAGAATTAAGAGTTTTTAGCACAACTACAACTCTTTTTTACGTAGATTTTTTATTTGACTAGATTTAGGATCGATTTAAGTCCTTTTCAGTCTTCAAACCAGTCTTTTTCCGCTAGGAATTGAAGCATTGGGAAATTCCTTATGTTTATTCGCGACAAGGTTTTGAAAATATAAAGAAAATCCATTGGTTTTAATCCAAAGATTGCCGGAAAAACATCTTCTTTCATAGTTGATAAAAAGACTTGAAAATTATGTCGAGAAAGGTATTAATTGTATGAGAAAACAGGCTCAGAAAATTTATATTTATGACTTTCGAAGAGCATGAAATTACATCACAATAAGCCGAAAAGGACTTGAAAATAGTGTAGATTTCTAACTTCTAGGATGGATTATTTGTCTGAGTGCAGAAGAACGTGGTGAAAGAGCGCAACGAGAGTCTGGCGGGTGGTTTTTGCCCTCGCGCGCTTCTCTTGTCGGGCCAAAAAACACGTAATTATGTTCCGCCGAAGAGTCTTTCTGGGGAGCTTACCCAGTGGAGACGCCTGGTATCGCAGTGAATTGGCAAAAAAAAGTAGTGACGGAAAAAAATGGAAATTGGCAACAAACTTTAACAATGCTCTATATGTTTAGTATACGAATCTCGCCACACTCTTTCCCACCCCCTGTGCCGCAGTATTTGCGATGTTGGGCCCAACCCTCCGATTATGTGTGTAATGTCTTGAAGTTTTGCTTGAAGGATTTCTCCTACGTGAGCAGAAGAGTTCTTTTTTTTCCTGGCCTCCTCTTCTTATCCCTGTCATGAGACGCCGGGAATGGAAAACTTTTCACGCTCGGACAGAGCTTCAAAGGGACGTTGTGGGGGGCAGTTTCGTTTGCTGTGTGACTCGATTAGGAGGGCGAGAAAAAGAATAATATAACAATAATATTATTATGTGTGATAGACACATTTCAACTTTTTCATTTCCCCTTGTCTTTCAGCCCATGAGAGGGTACTAAATTGACGGAGTACACATATTTTTCTCTCCACCCCCACCCTATTTCGAAGGGCCAATGGGGGAGTGATGAGGAAACTCTGTATTATTTGTTCCGGGAAATAAATTGCCTCACCGGATTTCCTCGGACAACAATGTCTCTTTCTTCTCTCGCAAGACCAAAAGACCCCATCGAAATACGAAATTGCAAGAACTCTAGGCCACTGTTCGACTGCCAAGTGTTGGAGTGGAAAAGGAAAAGCTTTTGACAGAGAAGTTGACCCCTTGAAGCGATTCGCGCGGAGTGTATGACTTTTGATTGATGACGCTTTGTGACTCCACAGCAAATGGTGAAGCTTATTGAGCGATGGAACGCGTTTCTTGGAATTTTTAAAAGAAATCACTACAAGACATGCCGAATAAAGATCTTTACTTTAGTGAAATATAAATTAGATGTGGTAAATTTCTCTCTCCACCATGTATTTTATTCATCAACTTGAAAGCCGAAACACGCTCTAAGAATATGTCAAGTTTATCTTTGTTCTAAAATGTTTCCTGTGGAAATATGACGAGATGAGACTAAATTTGTGGTCTTGACTTAAATACTGTCAAAACTTTTTGGGTAATTTTAGACAAGTTCAACATATTCAGCAAGGCTCAAAAAATTTTTCATTTGAATTATAAAAATGCAATTGAATAAAAGTTTCCATTTGCGCAGTGTTTTCACGATGAAGAAAAATCAAACAGCAAAATTGAATAAATTTAATTCCATTGAAATGCTTCAGTGAAACGACAGGAAATCGACTTAAAACGATAAAATTCTCTTCTTTTCTTTTTTGCAAAACTTTAAGTGTGCCAAAAAATACGTCATGCGATTCACGCGGAAAGTTTCTGCACGGCGGGGAGGCGAAAAAAAGGGGATCTTTTGCACAATATCATCAATGGAGCATCTTCAGCAGTTCACTTTTATGGGACACAAGAAGAGTGCTTAACTGCACAGGATCCACAAAAAGTCGAGGCCAATGAATCATCCTTAATCGCAATCATGTCTCCCTTAAGCGAATTCACTGTTCATCATAAATAAATCTCTCAAATCTCATAAATTTCAAAACTTTCCCCGGAATATTTCTTTCATCACCACATCGTGAAACTTCTCATGTGCGCCGCTCGTCCTTCTTTGCATCCTTTCTCCAATTCAAACTATTGAGGGAAATGTTCGCTCTTTTTACCGTCCATGGCGAAAAAAAATTTGGTTTGTCTTCAATCGAAGAGAGAGAGAGAAGTTTCTGTATAATTTGTGGGATTGACAGAGAAAACGGGGATAAAAAGCTCGTGAAATCCAATATGAGGTGATTTTATTGGCAATTTCAGCGAAAGAAACTTTGTGTAATCCATAAAATGGGCATTTCCTCATCGGCTTCGAGTTAAAGTTTCAGGACAAAAGAGCACCGCAACTGTTGGTTGACTGAGAAAACATCCTGAGACTTTTCACTTATCCGAAATTTGTCAAATGAAGCTGCAGTGGAGGCGCCAGGTGTTAAAATTTAATGTTTCCTCGCGCCACAGAAGCATTTTATCCCATCCATTTGGTGGAATCACTTTTATTTGAGAGCATATTATGGTGGAAAAATATTGGATCTTCTCGTCCCCTCCGATGAGTGAAGGAAAATTCTACACAAATATTTTCACGAGAAATTCCACTATAATCTCTATCCCAATTCCTCATGGCATTCGGCAGTCCATATATATATATATGGGGAAAATATGCTTCTTATTATTCTCTTTGACTGCAACAACCCCACATTATCTCGCACTCTGGCTTCTCTAATATTTACAAAATATATAGTGACTCAACTCTCAGGCTCAGTTTCTCTACACTCAAGGGAAGTACAGAATGTCTTAGACGGAGTGTCTCATAAACTATGTAAGGGTGATGTTTGCTAATCCTGCGACTCCTGGCCTCTTTGATTGCAATATAAGCTTCAATGAGGATGATTCAGGAGTGTGGGTATTGAGGCATCACGTAATTAGTATCGGATTTGCAAGCAGCACTCAAGTAATTTCTTATTCAGGAAGAGTGAAAGCACACGAAATCGAATGATTTTTCTCCCAAAGCGTGTTAAAGACCATATTTTTGAAATTTTCCAATATTCTACGATGCTTCAAGAGCTTTTTACAATGATTCATGATGTGTGCAAATATGAAGTTTCCCAGCAATTCAGCTGATGGGAAAAAGAGCGCAAAGCATGAACCTTTTTCCCTTCAGGTTTTCCATCTCTCTTCACAGACTAGCTATGTGTGTACATTTGGTCAGGAGACTAATGTGTTTGATAGTTTTTATCCTAATGGTTCGGCAGACAAGCTGAACACAACATAGATCCCGCAATGTGATCAGGACAGACAAGAAGAATGGTTTGGATTGCGAGAAAAAGCTCCACTGGAGTGAAACATGAAATAAAATTCCATTCGATCTCAATTTTAAAGTCACTTGTGTGCACTTTGCCGATCCTGAGAGAGAGAGAGAGAGCCACCCAAGGACTCATGGCAAAAGGGGAAAAAGCTTTTCGTGACGTCGTCGTATGTGGTTATTATCAAAGTTTGCCACCACCCCCTGAATGCCCACCCACTGTACCGGGTTTTTGTTTTCCTTCCCATTTATCCGACAGCTTTTTAGATATATAGCACACACATACACATTACAATGGGGGGTGGGAGGAAAGGGGGAGGAGAAGCCAGTGAATGTGAAAGTTGTTCTTTCTCATAAAACTCCAAGTGAAAGCACAAACATTATTTCCTCTTTAAAAGAAAAATAATAGTTGATGGAATGAAATTACGCTTGTTTATGTCGCAAATTGTCTCCGTTTGTCCATTTACAAATATCATATATTACACATAAATGTCAAGGAGACTATTTACTCGCCAACACGCGACGAAATCGAATGATTTGACCCAGTGAAGTGGCTGTGATTGCTTTTGCCAATCGCACATCTACTGCGATGCATTAAACATCACAGCTCGCAAATGCATTGTTTGAGAGATATTATATTGCAAAATTATTTCCCGCACAGTTGCTTTGCGTCATCAAACAATGGGAATATAATATGATAAATTAATATATTTACCCACAGAAGTGATAAGTGAATTGAGAGAGATGTTGGTCAATTTTGAATTAATCACGAAGATGATTAGTATTCCACATTGTTATTAGGCTCAAAATCAGTCTAAAAGTGACAAACATTTTGACATATACTGGGAATAAAGTGAAATATTCGCGTATTTTTCCTATTTCTACTCGTATTTTATACTCTGAAAAAACCTTGAGCTTTCACACAAATTATCAGAGCCTCGAAAGCTTTTCTATAATTTTTCTGGTAATTATTACTTGTTTTTTAAATTTTTTTCAGTAATTTGTAGACAAATTTTTTAAAAAATTTTTTATCAATCAGTCTGTGCTCTAGACTTTTTAGAAAAATTACAAAATAAAACATAGAATTTACTGTGAAAATTAGAAATCATTATTAACAATGAAAGTAATTATTTCTGCCAAATTAAGGTAACATTTTTTTTACAATATTGTTGTATATCATATTGCGAAATACCGACAGTTACAATATAAATAGAAATATTTCCCATACCGTTGTGGGAAATTTCAGTGTCAGAATAATTACGATGTATTCTTCTCAGTGTAACTTCTTCTGTCTTAAGCGATATTTATGTTGTCTCGAGGGAGAGTTCACCGCTGGTCAAAATGTCCTGTGAGTATATTTTTGGGCAATATAAGAAGGGTGTCTTTTCTGTAAATCATCTGCAATTACACATGCCGAGGCAGTCGGCAATATTTCATATATGGTGAAACATTTCTCATCCACTGACATTTCATCTCGCAGTGTAATGCGATAAGGGTGGGCCGGTGCTCAATTACATATGCAAATGTAGTGTAGAGATGTGGGGAGATACTTGAGGAGCTCACAATGGAACGGAAAAGCTCCACAATTGCGAGCATATGTTCGGTGGGTGGCGCAAATCCCACCCCGCATGCCGGCTTTATATGAATATAATTAATGTTAACCGCAAATCAGAGGAAATTGATGGTTGAAATTGGGAATTTTCCCGTCCGGTTAATTTGAATTAAAGATCACAATCTCGGGTCGCTGGCATATACCATCATCTTGTTGCCATTTCCGTTGGGGGGGCTTTGGAGAGCTGTCCGCCCCAGACCGCCCCCTCTACGCATCCCCTCGACTTTCTTTTTGTCGCTCATTTGGAGTTGGAATGTCGCAACATTTATTCTGATTTGTGTTTGTCATTTCATTCTCCTTTTGTGACGAGTGCGAGGGGGAGATTGCCTCTGGGGGTGGCTGGGTGGGTGGGAGAAAAAGTGGAGAAACATACCATGATTTACAAGACATTCCTATATATTGTGGAATTTGCTCGTGGCTCCCGCCATGCCAAGATGCGGAAAATAATCTATTTTTCACAAACGCACAGCATCGCCAAAGATGATGCCGCGGGTGGTGTTTGTGGCCCACAAAAAGGGGGGTTGGAAGAGCTTCACATGAACATTTAATGCTTCTTAAATTTTCATTTTGCCCACATGTAATATTTAAAATAGAATCTCGTGAGTGTTTCACAATGCTCGCCCGCTTCCGCACTGTTCTTTTTTTTCTTTGCTTGCTTGTCTTCACCCCCCCGTCAACAAAGAGCAGAGGGGTGGCAGCGCGGAACCCCATCGCACAAGTTCTCATAGAAGAGCAACATTTCTCAATTCATGGCACTGCATAATGTAAGAAGCGCGCGTTTCCAATCTCGAAGAATTATTGTGTGATAATTTATTCAAGTTATAAAATTGCTCTCATGAAAAGTTTTCTGGCCGGCAAAAGAGGAAAATTTTTAACTGGCTGGGCGTAAAAGTTTTGCGAGCTGCCGCACCGAAAAATTTCGCCTCTCATATCTTTTTCACGCTTTATACACCGCACTTAGAGGTTTTGAGGGGGTGGTTTTTAAGGGGGGGGGGTGTTTTCACGCGAGGGAAGAGAGAGAGCGAGAAGGGAAAAAATAGGACTACAACATTGACGGTTCGTCTTCATGGGCGGAAAATTTGCACAGAAAGCTTCAAAATTCGTCGAATCAAATCACTTTTCATCGCAATTGATTTCCGCGGAAAAGTTCAAAGTTTCGTGGGTGTTTTTTTTTTAAAATAACATGGAGAAATTTGATTCTCAACATCGATACAATTCCACTATTGTGACCAATCAATTGTGACTCTGCAAAACAATTAGAGTTCAAATCAAATTTAACATCAAAAGAATTATTCCAAAATCATACTTTTAATTGCTCATTTATGGGATTTTATAATGTATTTTCATTTGATTTGAACATCATATATGTGCAGTAAAACCGGTCAATTCAAATCATATCATTTCATATTTGCACTCTTGTGTCGCACCTGCTTTGGCAAACATCTGAAAATTGTATTACATCACATCCAAAGTAAATGTCTTTTCCGTACAACAATCCGTGAAATAGACTCTCTGCCTTATGCGAAGGAGTCTCTTGCAAACTTGTGTGGCAACGGTTGAGGGTGGCAGTTTGAGCAACAACACGAGGGATGAAGTGTATTCGTGAAATAATATAGATGTGTCGTAGGAGATGTGTCTAAACTGATTTTATTTGGAGCAATCATGAATATTTATGACTATATTTGCATTAAATTTAATTCACAGATAAAATATGATGATTATTCCGCTTGAAGGTTTTTGCAGCGCGTCTCACGGTGGATTTGATAGAGAGACTCCAGCGTGACAATAATGTCTCGTCCCTTCAGCGGGAAAATGTGTACATGGAAGGGTGGAAAAAAGCACACACGGCATGCAAAGCATGGGCAAAAAGCACACACACTCACACACACACACTTGAGGACACAACATAGTTCAAGAAAACCCCTCAAGAAAATTACCGAGCAGGGAGATCAGTGTCAGCGAGAAGATAAACGATATCCGATTGAGGTTCGTTGTCCGCCACATTATTGATAGATTCACCGATTTCAATTGATTTATCGCCAAGGAGAGAGCATTTAAATTCACCCCAACTGACGCCCTCTCATCGGGGGATTCACGTCCGACTCGACCGCACTCCTCAATCGTCCTCAATGGGTAATCCAACGGGTGATCCCGGGGTGTGAAAAAGTCGTTGCTGTAGCCACACAATTGCCAAGTATAAATCACACTGATATCCTCAATTTTGACACGCTACATACACGAAATGGTCAATAGTATCGCAAAGTCCATAATTCACACTGGCCGAGAGTTGGCTATTTAAATCGTCGGGTCCGCCGGATGCCGCACAGGGGCGCCCCCACCGATGGAGAAATTTTCCGGGGGGAGCAAGGGCGTGGTGGAGCCACGAAGCACTGAATCGTGTGGGAAAGTCCCTTCTCTGAGGGGGTGTGTGTGTGTTGGATTTCCTCACAGCGCGCGCCACTGGACTGCGTGATGAGCGACCCGCGTGCTCGGCTGACGGTCACGATGCGACTGAAGCGGGCATCCAGCATCCCAGAGCTCCGCCAGAGATGAATCCGTGGCGGAGAGGCAGCGACACGGCGCAGGAGCGAGTGATCAGCTGGTGAAGTGGATTTCCTCAGCTTCACACTCCACTCTTCGTCCAGTCGCCGTATCGGCGAAATTCACCCCCTGAAATCCACGAGATTTTCCCTGACACTTCCCACGGGTCTGCAACTATTTTCCAAAAGCACTCCCGCATCATCCGTGAGACCGTAAAATCATCCCCCCGTTTTAGCCCCACTTCGTCCGCGCACCCTTTTTATCCACCCCGGAAGCTTCGGCCCGTCGTTTGCAGGCCTTTAATTGAGCTTTCAGGGTGGTTTTTGTGCGAAATTCCTAGAAATTTGGCTCTAGAAAGAATACACCAATGAAAATTGGTACGAGAATATTTTTAGACCCGGGGCAAGGACCGTTTTAGAAGCCTTATTTTCCACATTTCAATGCATTAAAGGTTTTGAAATTTAAATGAATGTGTCTAAAGCAACGCATTTCCAATCGCCACGAAAATTAAGGTGAATTTCCCTTTTTAGTGCTAAAAATTCGATCTTTTCTTGCCTTTCACTTGGTACTGAGATTACGATGATGTCTCAATTAGACGACGAAATATCGCAAAATTCAGAGAAATGTGCGTAAAAGGACAGCGAAAATTAAGTCAAGCATTGCTTATTTTGCTCTGAATCTAATATTGGCTCGGATAACCACATTAAATCATGAGTTATGAATGTCTAGAAGACATTCACATTCTAGGGTGTCTTTATTGGGATTTGTCAATTTGCTTTTGGTGTGTTTTTAGCCTCTGTTCAACATTTTTCAGCACTTTGCTCTCTAAAAAGTATGATTTAAATAAATTTTTAATGTTTTAGCACACAAAAATACAACGCAAAACTTAAATTTACTAAACTATAGTAAATAAAGCTTCTCTTCTACTTTCTCGATTTTGAGTAAAGCTCGTATTAAGGTTCATTGTTGAGTGGAATTTCTCAACTACTTAGCTTGATGAACGTGAAATAGAACACTTCACTTAACTCGTTATAAGACAGAGTTTGAATTTGCAATTGCAACACAAGACATTTTGCCACTTGTGTACGAAATATTTAAACAATTCTCATAATGTGCAGCGGATGAGAGAAATAAAAAAATAAATTGAAAATAAATTAGCTAAAAAGTCGAAAACCACAAAAAAACTTTTAATAGTTCACCTGAAATGATATTTTAATTAAATTTCCTCTCCTGGACATTAATTGAAAGCAATTTGTACTGATTTTTTTCGTATACAAAATTATTATTTTTTGTGTTTAATAAAATTGCCTTTTTTTATTACATATGCAATTTTATTATAATATGCATAATGTTGTCTATTTACAGATAACAGAGAATTCTCTCACAAAATTTTATCATCCACCAAATAAAACCACAAATTTGAAGTCGTCAATGCATGAAAATTGGTTTTGCGCGCAATTTCCATTCATCTGTAGATTTTTTAGTTATAATAAATACTTTTTCTATTGGCGGTGATAAGCTGAAATTGTCGTATTTGGTTTATTTTTAAACTCCCACAAATAATAAACCGGTAATCCAATATGCAATGTAATTGCATAATTCTACGCATAATATGAGCTTTTGCCCCTTTTTATATGGCCAAACCAATTAATTTAGGTATGCGGAAAAAATATTTCTCTTGTGTGAAAACTTCATATCATTTTACAGCTATCCAATTGCTGTGGAATAATTGAACCCTATCAGCAAATACAATTAATAAGTTCATGCGTTTGTGCACATAGTCCATGGAGACAGAAGGGTGAGTGTTTCAATCATGTCATTAAATAAGGGCTCAAAAAAAGGGGGCGCAGAAATTGTGTGTGTGTGTGCAGAGTTTTAGTGTGCAATCATTTGCGGACTCGGGAAATTCAGTCTAGGAATTCCGCTGTGAAAGTTTGGCCAAAGCCCAGAATCTGTGCGGGGAGATTTTGAATTTTGATCGTTTCTCTTGGCTTAAAGTGGTGACTAGGGTTAGCAGCCCATTCACCTCATGCAAAATTCCTCAGTGATCCCAAAAGGCCATCCCGTGAAAAGTGACAATGGCCGGGCGAATCCCCCCACGATTTTTCCATAGGCCCACAGGTTTTGTTGCCCCCAGAATGTCTCTCTCACTCTCTCTCACTTGGGTTAACCGTAGATAAATGAAAATGGTCGTGGGGAGCGTCGCAAGAGGGAAGTTTGCTTACATACGAGCAGCAGCAAATTCCCTTTTCAACAATAAAATGACCACATAACATAAATATGTGAGAATATATTAAATTATTAGATGAAGATACCCTGTGAAGTTTATATTAACTAGGCGCAGTGGCGAGGGTGTGGAAAAACGGCGAAAAGGGATGATTGCAGCAGGGCATATAGTTTGAATGTCCTTACCTCGATTATGATGCCTGCCACCCTCGACAAAGGGTCGTCCTGGGGAGAAAAATGGGGGACGCACACGATTATGAGAATCCCTCCGACATGTCCCAATTGACAATCCTCCGACTCACGAAGTCATGACAACTAGTCGTCACAACTAGTCAATGTAGAGTTAAACAACCAGTAATTAACCTTCTTTCGTGCTGAGTCAAAAGTGAGTCGCGACGGCAATCCCACAAATTGGAATTTGATTTTCTTCTCCTTCTTATTCTTGACTTCAAAGTCATTTTATTTGAATTTAGTCACGCTATCAACCTGTCATGAAAATGCGATGTAAATAAAATTATCTTGAAAAAAGTTTAATTATAGTTCGTTTTTGTCAAAAATTATAGTCAAACGTGAATTAGAAGAGCTTAAGAAAAACATTAAACTATTTTAAGGAATTTTTACCTAAAATCGCTCGAGTATGAATTAATTTCGAGTCGTAAATGGGTTGTGAGTGAGTCGCGAGAGTCAAAATTGAGTCGCAGACTGTCATTCGACGAGTCAGAAGATCCTCACATAATTCTCCACAACTGCCCTGACGACAAGTTTTTCGTTGTCGCCCGACTCAATTATAGGAGTCGTGAGAGAGTCGTCAGAGAGTCGTCAGAGAGTCGTGGACGCTGAAATAGTCAATTGGGGTCTTTTTCTCTCTATTTCTCTGGGTTAACAACATAATGCCAGTACAAGTCATAAGATATCTTGTGCACACAATTCACAATATATCTCCGCTGCGGCCCAAGAGTCCACCCACCCCCACACGCAGCAGCGCCCCTCGGCGGTGGGCCTGCGTCGACCCCCCCGGACCCGAAAATTGGAGATCGTGCGTTGGTTATTTAAACAAGGCGCCATATCAAACTGTTTCGGTATTTGTTTACAGCGGAAAACAAACAGAAACACAAACAGAAAGCGAAATAACTTGAAGAGATTAAAAGCTCGAGATAAGGGAGCTTCCATTTGACTGTATGTGACTCTGATTTGCTTCGGCATGATTTTTTGACAAGATAAGTCAGTAAATCGCATAATTTCTCCGTCAAACAGCACGCGCGGACCTCCTCAGACTCCGGACAGCTTGTCTTGAGGGGGGCGGGAAAATCGGCCGAAGGAGGCAGGAAAAATTGATCCGATTAAGTAAATTTGGGCATCAGGTGGGGATTTTGCCAATTGGAGTGTCTGCATTTCAACAATCGGACGGAATTTGAGCCATTTGTCAGGCAGTGTGCTCGAGAGAAGAAGATGATGCTGAGGGTCAAGCGGATGCTTGTTGTCATGCTGTTATGGGATGGCTTTAGGCTTGTCAATCAATAATGATTTCATGACCATCTTCAGCTCAATCGGATGTTGAATTGTTGAGCAAACTTTGTAGTGACTATTTTAGAAATTATATTGATTAAGTTTTCCCCCAAAAGTCTATTCTTAGGACATTCCGTCCACTCTTAAATTCTGTGGCCAACTTTCCTCCCTCCCCCAACAACAAAAAGACAATCACAGAGAATTGCCCAATGTTGCGTGAGAAAATCTCTAGGTAATCACTCAAGAAGTCCCACCACACATCCAGAATCCTAATTGAATCTCCAGCCAGAGTGGGAGGAAAGTCAATCTTGGGCGGCGATGGTGGAAATCACGAGACAATTGGCAATGCGAAAGTTCTCATCGGGCGCGTCTGATGAAAATGTGCGCCACCCACGCGCGCTCAAATTGCTCCGCGATGTCATGGAATTTTGCAAGCGGAAGCATATTTGGCAGGTGCCACGGCTTGACAATGGCACGGAGACGTAAAAACCACGGGGCAAACGGGAAATTTATACGGTGCGGGATGTCAATGGAGAGGACTGTCATCACCTCTTCACCGCGTCTCTTGGCCAGGTCGCCGCCGCACAGTTTCGTGTGAAGAAATTAAGGGAAACTTTTCTGGCACTGTGCCCATGGGGAGGGGGAGGAGGGGGTGTTTGCGGATGGGAAAGTTTGGCGTGAGACTGACTGGGCCTGAAAGACATCGAGTGGCAGAAGAAATGTACAACTATTTGATGAGAATTGAACTTGACAGGGTGTTTTGGGGGTGCGGCGCGGCCTGTGGGTCAGCTGGGCGGTTGGGGACAAAAGGGATGAAATGCTAAGAGGAAGAAAAGTTATTGCATGGCTCGCGGTGGGATAAAAAATTCAGCCAGAGTAATGAAATTTTTAATAAGACTCCGAGTGACGTTGAGTGCTAAGTAAAGTGAAGCCTTTTGATCTCTCTCACTCACTTGGACCTCGTGATGCAAGCCTCTGATGTAGATGGACTAGTATGAGTGTGTGTGTGTGTGTGTGTGTCTTTGGCAAAAGAGAAAACGATCAAAACTTAAGACTTTCTAGAATCCACATTTACAAGTGGATAACATTATATCCTATCCTCTTTCGTCCTCTCACCCATTTCACGATGGGATAAGTAACACACACACACACACACGCGCGCGGTGAGAGAGTGAGAAAAGAGGAGAGGAAAAATCCTCTTCAGTCATGAGCTCATGGGGCGCCCAAGACGAAAAGTGGGTGGCTAAGGCCGACAAGCAAAGTGGGGAAAAGCATACACAAGAGGAATATCAGACGAGCATCCATATACTTTACTACTTATACTTGAAGGAGGAACCATGAGATGAATAACATATCACACTCGGTGGTGAGGCAAATAGATGGTCGTTAATTCTGCATGAGGATGCCGGGTGGGCGCGCCACCCCGCGCCGAGCCAGCGGGTCTCTCTCCTCAATAAAGAATATATCCACTTACACGAGTAATACACACTAAATTATATCTGGAGAGCGTGTATATGGTGCGGATCCTAATGGTGATGGTGTGTTGATGGTGAGGGTACCTCATTAATAGTCGCTCCCAACTTTCGACTCGATGACAAAGCTTATTTTATCAAAATTTATTGCTCCGTGAACTCCACCGAAAACTTTCAGACTCCGCCAACTCACGGTGTGTGAATTGCATTCGGTTGGCGGAGTGAAAAAAGCTCGTGAGGAATTTACAACGACCCCTTAATTATCCAATTACTCACAATATGTGTGTAGAATTTATGCCCATCTTTTCTGCTTTCACCTTTTCTCGCGGGAATTGCGCAAATTGAAAAGAACCCACCGAAGAAGGCCGTCAAGCTTCGCGCAACACCTTTAAATTTAATTATTGCACCCTTGATTGCATTGCATAAGTCACAGAATCGAATGCAGCGCTTGATGACCCGCTTTCAATGACCCAATTTCATTGACGAACCATAAAATAACTTTGGTCTTCCTAATGACTTTTCAGGTTGTCACAGACTTATTGCGACGGTCAGAGTAGCAATTTCTGCTTCGACATGTGATTCGGAAACTTTGGAAAGTCATTCTTCAGGAGAGCAAGTTGAAAATTCAGTACTAATATCGCTTTGATATTTGCCAAATTACATGAAAATATTGCAAGTAAATTCAGAAACTGAAAATATTAGCTTTAAGTGTATTTTATTCCAGCAATTGTAAAAAAAAATCAACTTTTCACACTTTACGTGTATTTTTTTAGGATCTCAAAATATTTTTAGACTGTGATTGAATAAATTCTTTATTTTTGTAATTTTTTCACTTGAACACTTTGAAGAAAGTTGATTTTTTAAACTTGCGTGGATAAAATGTACTCAAAAACTATTGAAAATCGACTTTGGAAAGTAAAATTTTCAATTTTCTACTAATTTTGCCAAATTTCAGTCGATTGAGCAATTTAGATGATCTTTGAGGTGAATTTGGCAAATTTTGAAGCGATATTAGCGCTAAATTATCATTTTGCTCTACTGAAAAGTACAACAATTTTGATTTTCCCATGTTAAAATCGACTCTTTTCATAGTTTTTCGTTTAATGCGTCGCTTTCAAAGTGACAGTTTAATCTTGTCTGTGAGTAAAACAGACATTCAATAAAGTTACTTTGAAGTAAGAAGATCAAAAAGTCATAATATTGGATGAAGTCCTCAAAGTAAAAGGATATTATAAATGCATCATGTTTCTAGATTTCCAGGAATGCGCACATTGAATATCGGTGAAATTGCATTTGGCATTTGAACATCGCGATATTCAATAACGCGAGATTTTATGGAAGCCCAATTGATGTTGTAAAGTGTAAACAACACTTTATCGCGCTCATTCATGGCCATTTCTAATCAGTCTCCACTTGATTCAACCACTCTCTTGTACTGCTTATCACAATATCCCATGCGAAGCTCTCATATCGAATTCACCATTACCTGGATGTGCTCCTAAAGCCCCGCACACGATATATATATAGGGCAAATCAAAATGAAATTCCAATGCGCGCTTATGACACTCATGCATAAACCATTGCAGTATCATCAACAGCTTCAATTCCAAAACAGCCGTATCACAGCAAGATTTATCACGATAGGCATCACACAATAAACCGCATTATGGTATCGCGGACAATCAATTAGATTGACCTGCAGAAGGATATTCCGCAGCTTATCGCGCGCGCATTTGAAAAGCGCTTATCAATATTCAAATCCGTCCCCTTGTGTCGAATTCAATTAAAATTGAATGAGCGCGTGTTTGAATTGAATGGGATGACTCAATTTGGGTGCCTATGAGCGATTAAGTAGTGATTATTGAGTGATAACAGCCTCGTTGGGTCTCTTTGCGAGAGTCTCTCTTCTGTGCAAGGGTGCGTGCAAAAATATTGACAGAAACGGGCGGAAGCGCCAGTTGTTTACCCCTCGGATGGCTGGGAAAATATCAAACGCAAAAAGCGGCACAATGATGTTTGTTTTTCATTCTGGGTCGCCACCGAAATGACACTGCGAGCGTGTGGAGAACAAAAAGCATCTCTGTGTATCGGGGTCAATTTCCAATGGCCGCGCATTGTGGGTGGTGAGATTTATGGAAAGTTTTTAATGAGCTTTTTATTGGGCGGCAGGACGGGTGTTTTGCATAAAATAAAAATTCAATAGTAATACCAAATTTATTTCTTGGAATCCCCATGATCAAAAGGCCACAGAGAGAGAGAGAGAAAAAAAGATGAGAAGTCGCTTCCCATGCCAAAACGGGGTGGGTGAAAAGCACCCTATATATATTTGACTCTTTGAGGGGTAGTTTTTTTTTCTCTCTCTCAAACAGAAAATTTCCATGATTTTTCCATTACACTATTTCTCAATAGTGGCACGAGAGAGTCTCGGGGAGTGACATAGAGAAACACAATCTTATCATTGTGGCACATCGTCTCTCGGAATTGTTTCTCACTATGTGGTGGCTCGTTGAAAGCCAATTTCTGACTCAATGCACTCTATGGGTGGGAGACAAACCAGCGATTTCTTCCTTCTACTCTCTCGCCCTTTGTGGGGGTACAACAAGAAAATTTCGCTATCAATCGTAATCCGCATTGAACGACATGAAAGGGAACATGACAGCGTATATTCCGGCGACATGGAAAAATTCCGTCTCCAAATAGGAGAGGGAGTGGGCACGACGGAATCGAAGACGAAAGCTCACACAGAGCTTATACATGCGAAATTGAATGGCGTGGTGGGGGGAGGAGGAATTCATCTCCTTTTTCCCGCCACTGCGAGCGCGCCTCCGAAGGAATGGCTCAATGGCGGGAATTTCCCGGGTTATTTATACGCTGCGTTGTTCGGGGGAAAAGCTGTGAAAAGCAATTCAGTGTGTTAACTCGAAAATTGGGGTTATCCCTCTGGGTGATCCCCATCAAATATATATGCTTCTTCACCCCTCCTTGGGGCGAGTAAATGATGCCAATTATGCTGCAGTGCTGTCCATGAGTCAAATACACGCAAATTCATGCTTTCTGCAGCATCCAATTTTCGTGGAAAAACAACGCCATTGCAAGTGCTTCGATCAGAATTCCCAGAATACCGAAACTAATTAACTACACTGGAATTGTGGGGGAAAAAAGGAAATGCAGCAAATAAAATTTGGGGTAAATTGTTTTTGATGATTAATTTGTAAATCACTTAACAGGGATCAGCTTCTAATTACTCTAATCAATAGCCACAAACTGTCGCTTCATTCGAAATAATCACGCAAAATCAAGGGGGAGATATGAGGAAGTTTTAAATTTTGTAATATTTTATCTTTGATTTTCTGTTGATTATTTAACATTTAGACATATTTTTCTAGGTTAAATTTCAGTTAATTAAAAGCGAAGAGAGTTCAAAGCTAACTTAACCTCAAATTTTTAATTATGAAAGTATCAGAAAATCAGTGTTATAAAAGTGTTGATTAGATTTCAGTTAGATTACAGTCTTTTTTTAAACAATTCATGAAGTCAGATGTCCTGGAAATTGTTAGGAATATTTTTTACAAATTTTCATGCCCCATTTCACCCTAATTAGTAAACTTTTAGTAAAAATGCACTTTCCAGTATTTTTTTCTATTTGGTTAGTAAAATTGTCCGTTATTAATCAGATCATAGTATAAATTGATAAAATTTGTGCCTTTCATCTCGTCCAGTTTTAATTCAAAAGTCTCCAATGAAAGTTGAAAGTGTCTTGTGAACAAAGAAGCTTGAGTGCCACGCAAGTATAATATCTATCATATTTCCCTTTTCACTATGTATCCTCCCTTCTCACTTTCTGTGCAAAATGTCAGCAAGAGTATTGAAAGATCGTCGCACAAGTGAGTTGAACTTTTAATATGAATTGAAAACTTTCTCCTTCGCATGAATTGAATGCAGTCGACACTTAATGCAGTTGTGTATTTCTTGAAGCTGCTTCTAAGTGTGAGCTTTGGCAACAAAGCAACTCCGTATTTGCACAACAAAAGCGCCTATGCTATATATGAACATAAGAAACTTCCTTCATTGGGTGTTTAATCATACTTGCGTCTTTATGATTTGAATTCGCATTTGATTCCATTTTCCGCATGCAGATTGTAATCTCACTAATTCCATGTTCCCCCCCCCCCCCCAGAAGAGGAGGCTTTTCGCACATTGAACTCTCCATCACTTCCATCAGCTTTCACGTGTTGAGAGCTTCCCAGTGTTAAGTTTATAAATCAAAATTAATGATATTGTTGAATCATTAGGGGAGCTTTCACTGGAAACATCTTCAAGCACAATCTACTGCTTTATTATTGGACTATTTATCGCTTATCCCAATGATTATGTAACACAATTACTCCAATACAAGCGTATTGTGCGCTTTTGAAGGAGGATTAAGTGTGGCTGGGGAAAGTTTACTCGGCAGATTCTCCCTCTGCCAAGGGGTGAAAATGGGAAAAGCTCCTTTCATCTCAAATGCAGCAAATAGCACGCACAGTGAGTTTTGCGTCGGTTTGTGGGACACGCGGATTAGGAATTTGCTTTCACATTGATTAGCCACACCTTTTGCAAATGGCACAGAGAGAAACTCTGTGGAAATTCATGCAGTTTACAAAATGGTTAAATCCATTTGAGAAATTGCAATACACATTTTGCTGAAATTAGAAGCAATTTTATTTGGCTTTTCCACAAATGTCATCCGCTTTAAAACTCTGCACAATGCACAAAGTTGAGAGAGAGAGAGAGAGAGAGAGAAAAATGGAAAATTCCCGTGCACGCAGTTGAAATCGCATTGAAGTCAATTGCATTAGTTTGAGCCTTTGATTTTTGAATATGTTCCACCACAGACTTGTGCACTGTGGAGAGTTTTTTCCCCTGAATTTTCACGAGAGCACGAGAAGGGTTAGGAAAATACATGTACTTTAGCACAGGCGATGCTCATGAATGCTAATTATATCCTTAGTTTTATAAATCAAATAGCGGGTGATTTTTCACACAGTGAAGTCCACGGAGAAAAAAAAACGGCGAAGAGCAAAAGGAGCAAGGAAGATGGGAAAAAGTTTTGAGTGAGATACGCTAAGGAGGACTTTGGGTAAGAAGAGGTCTTTTGTGCAAATTTTCAGCACATTGGCGCTGAAGGTGTGTGTGTGAAGAGTGTTGGGGCTAAAGTAAGATGGAAAACTTTGGTGCGATGCATGGAAAAGTCGGAAAAGTGGCGTTGAGCAAATTTCACCCTCTCTCTCCCTCCCTTGAAGCTTTGTAGAGAGCGCAGTGGATGGGGAGTATTACATCAATTCCTCGCGAGTCCTGCGCCTCATTTTCACACGGAACATCTTTCGTCAATGCCACAAGATCCACCTCGTTTCCCGGCATCATCGCACCTTTTAGTACACATAATAATGGCGGGGCTGTTAGATAGCGCCAAGAGTATAATTCTGTTTTATTTCGATACACATTGTATCTCACAGAGCCGAAAATTCTACGGCGGGAATCGCTAAAAATACCAAAAACGTGCCAAGAATGCTAAAGACCGTGGCTGCCATGGTGCTCCCCATAATGATTCACCAAAGTGAGAGATGCCGAAGGAAACTCTTCACCTTGCTACAACTCAACGGTACACATGCCCCGGCAAAACGGGGTGGCAGAAGAGCAAATATATATATTTCTTCTACTTAATTACATTTATAGCAGCAGGTTTTCTCTCCTACACTGTTATATAGTCACTTAAGCCGTATTAATCACGCACAGTTGTATTAAATGTCTTCATATTTGTTATACCTGCAACTTACCAGGTATATTCAAGGGAGCATGCGAGGGGTGGATGATGATTCGTGTGTGACACAGAGCCGGAAATTAAAACTATCTTTTGGCTTACGCCAAATGCGCCTTCAAGTCCCGAAAGATTAGTTGGTGTCTCTTTCTCTCTGTGAGGAGAATTTCATGCCATCTTCTCCCCCCAAACACACACTCGTAAGGGTGGGAAAAACTTTTTTCCCATCCACCCATCTCATCGTGATTCTCACGGCTTGGCACTGTCTCTCTCTCTCTCCGCCCCTCTCAAAAAGCACTTTTAGTAGACAATTTAATTTCTGCACGAGTTTTCCCTTATAACATGTTTTTCTCTTATTGCATCGCTGAGGTTAATTCTGATTGATACTGCTGAGTTTTCACCAACAATACACGTGATATTTCACGATTATATCGCCACCGTAACACCAGGGCGATAAGAGCAAATATAGGGGTTGAACAGTAACCCTGTTAGTATCGAAGTCCCCACTGTTTTCTCTGCACATTGGAAATGTGCCATTCGGGGGATGAAACTGTAAGTCACATCTTGCAGTAATCTCATTAGAGGATCAGAAAGTGCCAACGTACAGTTTGAGAAGTGTTCTGTGTCTACATATCGCGTTTCATTCTGAGATCAATGATTTTTGCCAGAATTTTTTAGTACTCCATAGAAAAATGTAAAGAAATTGAGATATGGAGTAGATATCGGGGCTTAAACTTAATCTTTAGGACCTCCCTTCTGTACTTCTTGTAAGAATTCGCCTAGAAACATTTTTTTTAGACTAACTTTAGAACATTTCCTCGTCTGAAATTTTGAGGTTATATTTTATCTCAACACAATTTACAGTATTTAATTACTTGAAAGACTCAAAAAAGCTTGGTTTTACAAATATTTAGCAATTTTTTCGATTCAAGAATAAGAATTGATGCTATTTTATCACTAAATCTGTATTAAAAGATGTTACATAAGCTAGAAAACTTTCAGTATATTTTATTTCCGCCGTGAAAATCAAGTAAAACTATAGAATTAACGATAATTTTACAGAAAAAAGCAATCAAGAAGTGAAAAACGTACATATTTGAACACTTCCTTTAATATCTCTTCCTTGAAGTTTCAATCCTAATGGTAAAATACTTTACTCTAAAAATTCATGTCTTTATCGCTAACTTTGCTATTAAATATACACATGTAATCGAGTCAAAGTACAACTTCATCTAGAAGGCATTAAGTGTCATTTTCTAATCTAATCTCACAGGGATTTTCTTAATTATATATGCGTCTTTAAATTTTCAAATAATCGTCATTGCCATAGAAGTGGCATTTGCGAAACCCCCATGTACACTTTCCAGACCCACATCTCACCACTTGCCAACCCCTAATTGGGGTAACCCAATCAGATTGCGAACGTGCACAAGGGTGCGGTGAGAATACGTGAAGAACACACGGAATTTATTAAATAATTATTTGGAATAATTGTGTACTCAGTGTGAAATTTCTGGGCAAATGATAAATCAGCCACGTTGCAATTGTTAAAACATCCGCCCGGCGATGGGGGGGTGGCGTTTGTGGGGAGCGAAGAAAGCTCGAGTGGCTAAATGGGGTCGCTTGGGTGTAAATATTGAAAGCTCACACTGCGGGTGCGGAGTTGTCTGGAGAAATTCAATTATTTCGCCGGTGTTGTGCCATTTATAGTATTATGTGTATCTACATATCCGAGGGCGTCGCACTGGTGGGCCCAGAGGGCTGGAGGGGTGAATGGCGGACTGTACCAGCACAGCATGCAGCATCTACGGCACTTATTTGCGTATTTCCGAGAACCTAATTTGAACAATATGATGAAACCAACGCCCCATTTACTTTATACGAATGACTATGTGCTTTAATACTATCATCGTCCACCCCCGCCTGTCCCCAGCACCCGCTCGCATGTATGAGTATTACATTTTCATCTACATTATGCGCATCATGCCCCCCCGAAAGCACACCCCCCAGCATTGCGACTTGGATGATGAAACATTTACGCCGGGCCCGAGCTCGCCATTCAATCCCAGGCCCGAGAGTGTGAATAGGGAAGCTGTCTCGCCCGAAAAACATGTCCCCACAGCCAAGGCGTGCATGCAGCGACATAAAACTGGCAATTATCACGAAATTCATAGTGGGAAGAATCATTAATTTGCTCCACCAGCCAAATTGCTCCATTTCCCAGCACGGGAAAAATGTACTCGCTGCGGACACACCGGGCTCCATTAGCTGCGGCCATGATTCGACATCCACCTGGACTGAAATATGCTCTCTGGCTGAGGAGAAGCAGCATAATTTGATAAATTTCTAAAATCCGCACACATGGCGCGAGTTGATGGGCGCTTAGATGTGAGAGTGAGAGTGGAATTCATCGCACAAGAGTGCCAAATTCACAGATCTGCGCTAACTCTGCTTCAGCTTTGTTCAATCAGGCCAGGATTGTAAGTGAATTTTCCACATACAAGTTCACCCTGTTAATTACATCAACACCCCTTATAGTATAGTGAAAATGCTGTAGTGGAAAAATTGAATTAGGAAATACCTTCTTGTGATACATTTCAACACGTTGCACATGAAGTGAAAATAGTTTGAATTCATAATAAAATCTTAATGAATTTCATGGATCCCAGAGAGACAATGTTTCGGACAAAAGACACACACACCTTCTTACGCTGGAAATGAAGGAAAAACTTTGTAAAAGCGCGCGCGAGAAAGTTAGCCGAGATCCCGGAAAAAGGACGTGAGAGAAAGAAGATTCTCACACCAAGTGAAATAACAATTACCCTGCAATTTACGAGCAAAGGTCGATGTTTTCCATCTCAAAGAAATACTATTATGGATCTGGCAAGTCTTGGGGGGATAATGAGAAGCGAAATTGTTCCCCGAAATTGACTTTGGAATGCAAAATCGCCTGTTTTTCACACTTAACATTCATAGAAAATTCAAATCAATTCACATTTTCCCAACTCTATCGTCAATGTAAATTTTGGGCGGGGGTTGGAATGGGATATTTGTAAGGTAACTAGGCAATTATAATGTAAGAGAAATCGTCCTAAAATCCAATTAATCCCACACATTACATTCCTTCCAATTTAAATGATGATTCTCCACTTCCATCCACAGCGCACTCGAGCATCCATTGGATGAAGGCGAAGAGCGGAGAACCAGGATCAGAAATGCAAGTTAGCAATTTTCATTTATCCCATAGTCTTCGAGACTCCTTCACGAATTACAATGAAACCTCATGCCATGGAGGAGATGCCTTGAGATTCCCACTCGGCAGAATCTTCACATGAAATTGTTTATATGGACGCCACAAATACGCTCTTGGAAATTTTCAAACTGCTCCAAGTGGGAGAATAAGAAATAATTGAGCACTCACCACTTCATCATGCTCTTTCGGGATTTCCCCACTCAAGTATACTGGGTAAATTTGTAATGGAATGAATGAGAATTTTGTATTGTGTCTCCTAATTATTGACTCTTTTCACTGTTAATATGAAAAATCTATAATTAGATTGAAATCAGAATTTGACCAAATGTGTAAATAGCATCAAAAAGACCCTCCAAAGCACTTGTTAACTGGTCAGCGTGGCCAGATGACAGGAAAACCAAAAGACTGTCATTAGAATATTAATAAAATCAAATTTCATTCATTTCCCTAAGTGTTAATGGATCAGAAACAAGCTCAGAAAGACAAATTGTATGATAAGTTAAGCCACGCCTCCCTGGAAACTCCGCCTACTCAATTCAACTGATGCTGTTTCACTACAAATCCCCTTATTTACGTCTACCTTTATACCTACCCATGACTTAATTTGCAATTGAGCTGGTGACTCTTCAAGGTTGCAAGATCGTGTGAAACGAAATTAACTCTGTGCGCAGATTGAAAGCATCATGCATTTCCACCCTTGCCTGAGAATCCCTCATGCAGACTCTCCCCCTCAACGTCTAAATTTCATCTCAAGTGTGAATATAACTAGTTTATCATAATGCAGAAATTTGAATCAAGTCTATCTGTGGGGGGGTGGGGGGAGGCGTCCATTGACGCCAGCTTTCTGCCATGTTGCTCCCGGAGCTGAATGCGAGGATGTTGTAATTTGGACGAGGTTTATCTCTGCGTATGGCGAGGCTGTGCTTGCTGCTTAGATATTGTTTTCTCTGAGAGGGTCGGCCCGGTGAGGTGCAGAAGGGTTGGGCGGGCTCTGTTGTGTATATCGCATGACGTGTGGAGTGTTTAAGGCGAAAGGTGCGGCATGCAGAGGAGCTTTCGCGAGAGCATCTGTCGGAAGCAATTTGGCTGTGTTGGCGCGGAGTGTAAAAAGTTTTTAGCTTCGAAAACTGTCGCTATTTGGGTCAAAGTTTGTATGCGAATTGTAAATATTGTCACACTAAAGTTGTGTTTCCCAACTATACAGTTGCCGCTTATGTTGGGGGGCTATATTTGCACTGGCACCAGTTTGTACTACTCTCTCACTGGTGGTAGTGTGGCCAAAGGATCCTGTGCTTGTACATGTGGCATCCGCGTACAATAACACGACACAAATTTAATATTTGATCTCTCCCCATAGCATGAAATGTAGTGATTTCTATTCTATGTGGCTGAGCGCCGAAGGCGAAAATGTATTTATTTGATGTGTAGGTTTGACAAAAACGGAGAGAAAGCGATATTTTCCTTGTGCGCCAATTTCTCACATCCGATACACTCTTTCTCCACACATGCAAAATGAATTTTGGACAATTATCTATGCCCAGGCAATTCAGAGGACTATCTCACAATTCCTCGCCTAGCAATCGTCTCATGTGCCATTGTTAGTCTCCTTTTCTGTACAATATCATAATTTCATAGCATGGCGGAGTCATCGCAGCGAAGGTACACATTATTTGTTATCTTTTTCATTTCTGCAATTATTCCACGGTATTACAAATGTCTCTTGGGTATTTACATTTCTACGGCGACATGGTGCAAAGGAATGTTAACAAGTACATTTCGACATAAAACACGCTATTTTCACAGATTAAAATTTTCTCCGTTATGAATTTTGTATTCCTTTTTGTTAGATTTTCCTTCCTTTTGCCTCTCCTCCTGAGGAGAGCTCCTTTCAACCCACTCATCCGCAGCTCTTACAATACTCCGTCGTGGAGGTTATCGCGAAAGAATGTGGACTCTGGGGGGAATTCTTATGGCATATCCAGCTAAAATGAGTGTGATATTTAGACACAAAATCACACTTTGCTGTGCAAAAAGCATGACCAATTTTCTCAGTATCCTTTCTGTGGCGCTTTCTTGGGTGCTTTTCATGGAAAATGTTTGGACAAGCGAAGGAAGTTTCTGGTAATTGCTCCGAAAGACGCTCTGACTGTTATTCCTAAAGTGGATGACTAAAATAATTATTATTGCTAAAATATATGTAACGAGCTTAGATCAACAGTGGCAAACCATTTATACTGTTCATGCTTGCAATATTAGCGAAAAATTCTCCGCGCATATAGTAATTTCTCCTTCGCCCACACTTCTTACATACACCATAAGCCGCGAGGCAAAGGGTTATTTTCGGTGAAAGGAAAATATTAAAGAAAATGTGAGGGAAATTAGATTGGAGATTATTGTGATATTTTTCGCGTGGTGAGACAAAGAATCCCGCGAGAGAGAGAGCGCGTTATCTGTCGCATGGCGCTAGATATGCGCCAATGGGGTGGCTTTTTCCACCCACAGAGGAGCCATCGTGAAAAATATCAAGACACTCCTGAAATGGAGTTGAAGTTATGCTCTAAATCTCGAGAAATTTATTTCTTATCTCTCCGAGGATTTTGGCTAAAGAGATGCTTTCTGTCGAAAGCCCCGTGGAGCTCCTTTGGCCGTGGGATTCCAATGGGGGTGAAAATTCTCCCGGTGGATTCCGTGTGAAAAATGGTGGATTCCTTACAGCGGGACGTGGCAAAAATTAGAGGATTTCCCACCGTATATATATACATATGAAATTCCTCCTCTCTATCACAAATGCCTTTTCCCTTTTGCAAAATTTTCAATTAAAACCGCAACAGCGAAGCCTTCCACTTAGCCATGCACCCTGAGAGAATGCTCGATTGGTGGGACTTGAGAGTTATTTCAGCAATTTTCACTTGGCAATATGGAACAGTAAATCAAAAAGGAAATGCAATAACGTCAGGAGAATGAGAGACACACACACACACACAGAGTATATAGAATGAATGGGAGAAAAGTCAAGAATTTCAGTTGTGCGGAGCTTGAAAAAAATATACATATATATTTAATGAAGTTTAAGAGGCGAAATAGTTGATGTTTCAGCTTTTATCCATAACTGCCGACCACAGACACCATAATTGGCGTAATTAAATATTTTTGCCGCTTCTGCGTTCATGAGAATGGCCGAGAGATACACATATAAATGCGGCTTTCAGTGCAATTCAATGTTAATAATTTAAAATTTTAATATGAACTAATTTTAATGTGGAGAAACACTCAACAATTTCTGTTTTCCACACCCCCTTTCGCCATTCCCGGGATTCATATTTCACCATTAAAACATTGGTCATGAGTGGGCGAAAAAAACACTGGGCGCTAATGAATATTTAAGTAAATGAATGGGAGTTTTTAAATGTCTATTAAAGAGTTCAAAATGGCTGGATTGCACTCATTATGATCATTTACATTTCATACTTCTCCACGCAAACATTGTGTCGTTATTTATATACAAAAAAAGCAGTTCTTGTCCCGCGAACGTGTAATGCGATTCTATAAAGTTGGCGAGAAAGGAAAGTATGATGGGGCGAAATGTGAAAAATATGGACGTGAATTAGAGTGGTGTAGAAATGAGAATTTTTATAAGGTGCAAAAGCTCGCAGAATTTACGGGATGCTTTTACCATATTTCTTGCACTCAGAGTAAATCTCTGACAGTTCCTCAATTGAGTTTTGCCTCCTCCTTAGGTCCAGATAAGCCCCGATAAGCATCGTAATTACCTTCTTAATGTATCACTTGTTAACTGATTGGCATCGCAATGTATCATATGTATAAAATAGATGTATTCATATTCCCATATTTACACACCCCTCGCCCCTAAGCTTCGCTCTCTGAGAGCGCACTTTATGACTGATATCTTTGTTTATTTGACGGATATGGGGCGCTTTTTCGGGGGAGAAAAATCCAAGAGTTATTCGTCCTACGCTTGAGCTCAGAGCAGCGCCAAGGGGTGAGAATTAAAGGGACACACTAAAAGAGAGATAATAAGAGTTTTCACGCGTCTCACAATGGGATTTAGGAGGGATTTTCCCGTGTCCCTTTTTCCGTCGCTCCGCACACTTCACCTCATCATCTCCAATCGGGCGTGCATGGGCGCGTCTTGTGGAGCAGTTGTGAAAATTCTGCTGCAACACTTTAAGTAATTGCCGGGAAAATATTTTTCCCGGGCGGCTCGCAACCCCCTCCAGAGACACGTCGACTTTAAGGGCGTGTGTGTGTGTGTGTGGCTTTGGCGGGGTTTGGGTGAGTGCAAGAGTGTATCTCCGATGGGCGCAATAAGCTGACGATGAGAACCTGCTTAACTGACTGGGATGAATGTGTCAAATGTAATCTAGCCATATGAAACATTCCCTCAGCTATATGGACATGACAGTCCAATTTGTGGTTCTGTCACAACTATCCACTCACCGAGACGCCTGGGCCGGGGAGAAGGTTTAAGGGTCTGAGTGTGTGAAATGGACAAACCCTAAGTGCCCAAGCGACACTCCGCAGACGAATCTATCGCGGGAAATCGATTAAATTTGACGGCTTTTTTCCATTTTATCTCCCGCACAAGAGGATTTGACAGACACGAGAAAAAGTGCTGAGCAGCGATAATCCACGGACACACACACACGCTGTGCCAATCGAGATGCTCAGAAACACATCACACGCCACTCAAATTGACTATTGGAACATCCCAATTTGTCGCTATTTCTGCAATTCAACATCGATAAAAATTCCACAGTCTGTGAGAGAAAGAAGAAGAAATCAATTTTGCCCAGAAGCTCCCAATGAACTTTAATGAAGCTTCTGGGAGACTTTCCACTTTCCTCCTCCAAATGATTTATCAACGGAAGCGGAACAAAATAATAATGTCACAAGGAGCAAGAGGAAGCGAGACGCGCACAGGAAAAAGGCGAGGAAAGTAATGTCAAAGAACAACTAATCCTTATTGTTATTGATGGGTGGGAAAGCTTGTGTGTGAGGTGGTGCGGAACACAAGAGGGGGTGAGTGGGTGACGATTCGCGTGTATTTTATTTAAGGAATTAGGATAAGGAACGCTACATTGAAGTGGATTTAAAATAAACTCTAAGAAGCATCGCAGCTCTCCAAACCCTCATAACAATAACACTCAAAGTCTTCTTAATAGCTTTAATGGTTTTTTCATTTGATTCGATGTTACTGGGCCAAAATTTATTCAATATAAGAAAAGGAACACAACAACCATTCGTGAGGCGAAAAATTTTCACCCTCGCGCAAAAACATTTTCCTTCCAATTCAATTTGAATTTTACCGCGTCGCACATCGAGAATTTATACTGCATGGGATCTCTCGCCCTCCCAAATACCACGCAAAACAATTAGCAAATTTTTGGATGTTGCTCATCTGTATGTTTTCTATATATATATTATGTTGTAAATTTCAAATGCAGACACAGAAAATGCGGTTCAAGAGGGCGCTCAAAATGTTACATTTTGCGCTAAACTTCTTGGTTTTCCTACTCAGCAATAGGAAATTATTCCATTATCTTGAAGTGTCGGTAAGATATCGACACTTACCGACACTTATCGATATAAATCTCGTGATATTTCTTTTTTTACAACATAACTTGAGGGAAAAATTAGGACTTAAACTGTCGATTATGGCTTTTTCCCCTAAAATTGTGTTAAAATCTGGTGAAAATTCATTGTCGATATTTTAAAACCAAATCCTAACTTTATTTTCTTTGTGTTGAAGCAAAAGACATTTATCGATATGAATTACATGCAATTTCCTTTTATTAAACACGGTTTTAGATGAAAAACTTGAGCAGAATCAGAAATGATATGGATTAATCCAGATAGTGTCGAAAAGTGTCGGTAAGTGTCGAAAACGAAGCAAAAGCTTCATTTTCTCGGCAAAGAAAGCATTTGTAACGAATCTTGTTTAATTTTCACAGCTTACGAGTAAAAATTTCAGTGGAATGACACGCCCCTTCAGTGCACACGATCTGAGTTGGGGGAATAGCGAAGAGAAATTACTATCGGTTGTAATATTGGAAATAGAATAAATGTAGCAATTCCCTATTATGTTCTGGCAGCATTCTCGGTGGAAAACACCATCTGACAATGAGGTGGGCGAGCAGGAAACACGAAGCACGAAGTGGTGGAAAGAAGGATGGTGAATATTGTCCTCTGGGGGAAACACGGAATATCTTTTATGTTGCTTCAAATCACAAGAGCTCTTAAAAAGATTTTTCATTTTAGTGAAAATTTATATCATCGAAAATCCCCGTGCCATCCTTCTCAATTTTCCCCTTGCACACACCTTTGCTATGTGGGCAAAAAGGAGATGCTCTTGGCCTTTTGCAAGATGATTTCTTTCACAAATATGGAATTCCATGAAAATTTCACACACAATTCCCAACTCGCCTAAATGTTAAGCCTTTAGTGGAAGATTTTCCCCACATTTACCGCGCCACATTGGGTGAAAATTAAATGCTACAAGAGTGAATAAATAATGCTTCACCTATGGGTGATTTTCATTTAAATTTTGATATTTTCAATGTCCCTGCGGCTTTTGCAAATTTTTTTTTCATAAATCTAAAATGTACATAATAAAATATGAAACGTGTAAAAATGTAAAATGCGAAACAGAAATAAATTGAATGAATTATAGAGAGTGAAGCGTGTGGCTGTTCGGTGGCTTTAATATTTGTGTACATGATTGTTCGGAATGGCCGTGATAAGATATTAATGATGAAATTGACGAGAAAAGGTCAGCACAAAGGTCAGCAGGAGAGTTTAAATCAATGAATGTAATTTACCATTGTTTTAATTACAATCTTTAGGGGTTTTTTTGATACTGAAATTGCATGAAAACACACACAAATATTTCTGCTATACAAAACGTTCGCAGTCTTTTCAAATTATATTATTGTTACTGAAAAAGTTCACAAACTTTTCTCACTTTTCCTCCACTTTACTGCGTTGGTTTGAGTGACAAAGTTATTTCTCTACACAAGCCCAGAATTTCTTGAATAGCACAAAAACCCACCGCGCACTATTTGGTATGCAAGTGGTTACAAAAGGGTCACGAGAGACTAGAGAAAACATTTCATAATACATTCACCACTGCAAAACTCTCAACTTTTTGCACTCAACCAGCGAATTACCCATTTACCTTTATCGCGCACTCAAAACTGCTCAGGTGACCTTTGAAGTACAATTTGCAAATCTGTCGCCCAAATGCAGAGTCACAAAGGTTCGGTACATTGAATCCATATATAGCTTTTGATGGCGACTATCTGGCGCTAATCTTACACTTTTACGGGAATTCTCACCGAAAAGCAACCCCCGCAGTGGGAATTGTGTGAAGAGGGGCGGGGGAACCGCCAAGTGAATGGACTCTCAATGGAGCTCGTGGGCTTTTGTTTTTTCAAAACTTCTCTCCTCCCTTTTAATTTATACAGGAGTCACACATTCCCGCCCCCGACAAAAAAGTTTTCTTTTCCCACAACGCGTTGTGCTGTGGGGATGAAATGGCAAGAGTGTATCTTTGACATATAATTTCCCATGGGATCAATGCCAAACCAGCAAGAACCTGGTCCCATCACGTGGCAAGATGAAGGCGAAAAATAACTTTTTTTTTCGGAATTAGTGCAAAGTTATTTTTTTCCCCCACACACACACACCCTGTCCAATATATATACACAGCATTGAAGTTGACACACGAGGCAAAAATATAGAAATGTAATCTTGAGAATTGGGGATATAAGAGAACATAAAACTCAATTATATTTGTCCAAACCTAACTTCACTATCCGGTATAAAATTGTGCAAAACATAAATTAAGTCACCGAACAATTGCTGGGGTTTATTCCAGAGTGGCGGTGTCCTTCGGAGGACCAAAAACTCCAACCGCAGGGAACTTCTCAAGAGATACCATGTGAGTTGGGAAAGCTTGTTGGGAGAGCTTTATTGTTTTATTATCTTTTGGAGTTTGCCGAGTGGGGAGATTCACCCTTGCACCCCATCATATTCATATTTACTCCCTCTCACCACCTTCTCTGCATGGGTGGAAAAAAGCGAATACAGCGAATACTTTGCCAAGAACATCATCATAACCACAGAGAATAATAGAGTTACTCTGTGGAAAGGCCAGTGGCATAGTTTCGATATTCTCCTGATTTTATCGCCGATTTACAGATCTTCTTTGTCTCATTTTCACTCTATTTATAGTCAAGAATTGAGCGGCTGAGGCTCAGAAGTCAAAGCGCCTCTCCCAAAGATGGCAAATAAGATTTTCAATGGCAAATTAGAGCAGCGCAAGCGTTTGCTATTGAATGTCCCAACTGAAATATACGCTTCACTGGAATTGTTTTACAGCCTCTATCCCATTTATAGTAAGTAAGTAATTGTGATGAATCCGCAGCTTGCGTAGATGTGTCTTTACACACTCCCTGGAGCGATATGAACAAGGATATGAACAATCTGGTGTGTCTCGTAATGTTTACAGTGCGCGTTTGGCGTTACCACTTTATTTCGGGGTCATTCGGTCGTTGTGCGGTCTTTGTTCAACCATCAGATTGCCATATATGTAGTCCATATATCTCTATTCTAGTTTTCTGCTACGTTGTTTCTCAATTTTTGTGTTTTTCGAGGGTGACGGAGATGGACCCAAAACTGAGGATGCCTCAATGAGAAAGGTCATCCACAGCCACCCTGACATATATAGATGATAAAGCGGGTGTTTATTGGTCGGCAGTGCTTTGATAACTCTTTTGCCTGGACCCTCAAAAATTCTCATCGTGACAAACGAGCTACAAACACATTTTATGCACGATATATCTTCCTGTGAGCACCATTTGTCCCCCATTCTTTAGTGCTTCGTTGTCTTCTGCCTCCCCCAACCCCTCAAACCCCCGCAAGAAGGTGTCTTACACACCCCATTTGAGGTGTAATCCAACACAGGAGAGCCTCTCCGCCCACATAGCGGCACGCGGGCGTCGGCAAAAATATTCCCGGCACTTCTTTTAATATTCCAACATTGCATACCACACACGCTGTATGGAATTTAATCCTAAAATGGCTTATAAATAATTAAGACAGGCAAAAAATGCTAAAAGCCACAGAGTATACTCTCTGCACGTACACGTTTAGACTTATGTACAAGAGCTAAAATGTTCTTATCTTCATGTACGACGTGCGCTCCTTGGCTGTCTCGAGGAGTCTTGCATATGAACCTGGAATTGGGACGGGAGACACCAGAGTAATTTTGCGGAATTCAATCTCTATTTAAGAATGGAATTGAACTGCACGAGGCACAAACAGGGGGCATTAAGCTCCCAGTACTTGAGGATTAAACTTTAACGCTTCGCATATCGAAAGTTTTCTGCCTTTGTGTGGCTTTCGTTTGGTCTCTTCGGAAAATTAACAACACAAGTGTACTAAAGCTAGATGGTTTCACGTGGGATTTACGTTGAGGTCACAATTTTACAAGAGTGAAAGCCTTGAGGAAAGTTTTGACATTTATTTCCATGTCACATTCAATCATATCGATAAATGCTCTGCAATTCACTTTGATTGAGGTAAGATTTATTCTCCTTTAACAGCTTTCTCGCCTCCAAAATAGCCTTCAGCGCATTCACATGACAAGTTATAGACATCCGGGAAAATAAACTTTTTACAACCCTTAGCGGAAGCATTTAATCAATCAATCAGTCTTGCGCGAGATGTTTACACATTTTCCGGGAATTGGCAGTGTTTGTCAGCCTCTCTCGAGGGTATTGAAAAGTCTCGAACTTCCCCATCCACAATTATGATTTCATTATTAATTACCCTCCCGTTGGATTTCTGCGTTGACAGTCTTTCCGTTGAATATCTTAGCAAAGAGGAGAGCGATTAAAAATGCATGGAAGGAGTTGGAAGTTCAAATTAAAAGCTCTCTCTCTCTCTGCCAGTCTGTTATATTCTCCTGTTACTTTACTAATTAATGACGACAGATGAATTGGTGGGTGATTTGCGAATGGAAAGCTCTCTTTGCCTCAGAGTTGTTCACCCCTTGAGCGCAATCTCCGGCGAAATGCAGCCAGGGAAGAGAGGCAAAAATATCTTTATGGTCATGTTTTTCTATACCTTGCAGGGCAAGGGGGTGAATCACCACAGTGGATTTGTGTGCAATTCTTTAGATGGCGAGAGAGAGAGAGTTCCATTGTGATGTATTCCAGTTCAATTGACGGAGTAGAAAATTGCCGAGGGAAATATTCATATTTACAGAATTATTCACCCTCATCTGACATTTGTTCTCGAGCCAATGGAAATTCAGGCTTGTTTTCCTCGTTCGCATTCAAAAAGGATGAGAACAGAATTGAGAGGTTGCAGCCCATGTCTTGAGAGATGTAAGACTACAAAATTGCATTTTAAAACATCAATAACCGCAGGAAGAATGCTCGAGACGGTGAGAGAGAGAGAGGCTATTTACTTTATTGCACACTGCATAGCTCCTCTCCATTATGATATTTTGAATTTATTGAAATCTTTAGTTTCCCTCCGTCTGTAGAATATATGCCTTGCAAGACGTGGTGCTTGAGAGCCCAGGTTGAATTCCATTCGTTGAAGGGTATATATAAAATGACAAGAGAGAACAGGAGAAGCGAGAGCTTTCTATACATTTATCATGAATGATGATGGAAGTGCTGCAAGAGTGGGAGTGGAACAAAAGTTCATTCATATAGAACGCAAAACTATATATAGTATGAAAGTACGAGTAATTACTTTTGTCGTTTGATACAGCCCTCCTCGCACCACCGAAAAAGCTCTCCAGCACCGCCCGAAAGCCCTCTTCATCATCCTCAACAATGGATTGTAACAAAATGTACACAGAAGAGGAAACTTCATCCATGAAAAGCTTTGTTTTGCACCACTCCAAATTATATACATCTGCTTGATACGTTCAGGGCAACCAGGTCTGCAATTTGCACGTAACCCCCCACTGATTGGCTACACTAACTTTTAATTACGCACCATCTTCAATTAGCTAATTAATTAAAAATAATTGTAATCACGGGCAAATGATAAAAACTTTCACGCCAAGAGCTCTCTGTGAATGTGTGCCTTCAACTTGTCCAAAGTGTTTCCCATCCACTCTCACAGGAGGAGGAAGCGTAAAAGGAAGTTTCGAAGCGTAGGTAAAAGCTCTCGCACTCATCCCCCTTCCTGTGGGGTATTGATTTCCAAAGTTTAGTGGGTGATGAAAGTGGTAAAAAAGAGTGTCTTTTTGGAACGAAAGACAACAGAGAGATGTGAAGAATAAAAAAAATTGTGCGTATAAAATGAGAGTAAATTGGGCGACACGAAGTTATCATGGCCCATAAACTTTTCATTTCACAAACACACATGGAAGATGTGTCTTGCAAGTCGCGCGCATATGTAGACCGCCCGTAATGGGATTCCATCATTCCGGGGCGTCCTCCGGAGACGACATCACTCAATTTAAGTGTCTTATCATCACATGTGATCCCCCCATCCATCTCCGGCCAGAGATAAATATAAGACGTGTATAAAATGCGTATCCAATTTATGACACATTTTCCAAGATATGCAAGAACCGGAGGGGGTGGACCCACATAAGATGATAATGGGAACGTGCAGAAACACTTGGTGGCTGCGACAGGAGACACTTGAGGGCGAAAATCACAGTGCAGAGACGACAAAGTAGACACAGATTGGATTATTGAGGCAATCAGGGATATTATTTCGCGGCGCCGCGTGTCTTGTTGAAAGACCAGGCCGTGATCTTAATCCTGCCACTCAAAATTCCCAGAAATCTGTGATTGCGCGGTGTGTGCGACTTCGCGGCCATGCTCTGTGCTGCCCATGGGGATGGGCCACGCGAGTAGGGAGCGAAGCGCACGGCTGGTAGGATATGAACTTGAAGATCTGAAGTGATACACTCGAGAGCACTCTTACCGCATTGGCGGTCTTTAATAATATTTTTATCGGTGTTGAATTGAGCTGAAAAATTGGTGTTGATTGAACGATAAAAGTGCTACAATAACGGCAACGAGGCAACTTTCATCCCCGCCAATGTATTTTCCCACCCACCCCACAGCGCCTCATTATCGATTGGGGGTTATTGTGACAATTTTTCACGCGGCCGTCGCACTGCAATTTCGCAATGGCATAA
The DNA here is from genome assembly GCF_947086385.1 of Phlebotomus argentipes. Classification (NCBI taxonomy): domain Eukaryota; kingdom Metazoa; phylum Arthropoda; class Insecta; order Diptera; family Psychodidae; genus Phlebotomus; species Phlebotomus argentipes. The sequence continues at coordinate 69,000 of NW_026776169.1, forward strand.
ATATCGATGCATGATGATAAATCCGCGCGCCTCAACATTACGCTCTCATTATCCGATGTAACTATATGTGCCATTGGGGGGGTGGGGGTGAATAAATTCGAGAATGTCAAGTGGATGCAACAATAAGCCGTCATTAACGGTGTGCGCAAGAGAGGTCTCCACCAGTCTTGTTGGGCAAAATGCACCAATTTGCCATACATTTCGCAATCACACGACGAGTGGTGTGAATTTAAAGTGGTGCAAATGTCAATGATGTGCTGCTCCTTGCCGCGCGCGGAACCCACAATCAATTGGGCTTGTGTGCTTTAAACTATATACCCAAATGCCAGGTGCTACAGCTTGATTGTACACGCTCTGAAATCTCTCTCACAGTGATTCATTTCGGGCTTCGCCCCCACGCTTGAGCTTTGAGCTTTTGTGTATACTGTTTACATCGCCCGCCGCCTCGCATGCAGCGTGGAAACATCTCACATGGAATGCTGATGAAAAGATAATGAATGCCGTGCAACCCCAACCCCATACGCCATATAGATTATCCTAGTTGAGGCATTTACTTTAATAACTCTGGCAAAATTGTGCAAAAACATCCCCGATTTTCACTACAATTGCCGCTTCCTCTGCATCGCAATTGCACCTGTTATTGTTGTTCAATGGGTTTGCTGTGAGGAATCATCATTTGATATGAAAACAGGGTTAAATTCATAACATTTTGCCAATGTAGAGGGTGGAATTTATTATTTCTGCACCTTGTGGTAATTAATTATTGGCTCTACATACACATTATCTTCCCTCACATTCACTGGATATGCTTCATGGATTTACGATTGAAATAACTTCCACTGAATTAAGCACGATGTAATTAGGAAAATGCCTCAAACTGAAAAGCTCTGCACATATATAGCCATAAACAGTCACCGATTAGGGGAGAAATTAATGTGAATCTGACAGCTATCAACACATCTGGAAATCCATTACAAATTGTCTAAATATTTCTTTTAAATCAATTCCAACTGTTGAGAAATGTAAAAATAACTCTGAAAATTTCCCAGGTAAAAGTTAAACTTTCGATGCACGAAGATTAAAATTGAAACATTCAAAAATTCAAATTAAGGCATTCTGCAAAACAAAAACACCCCCTTTTCCCCTCCTCCGCTTCGTTATCAAAACATTTCACATTGGGGTGAAACTCTTCATCCCAAATTTTATTTTTCTGAAGCCACGCGAGAAAAATGTTATGCATTTTCGCTTATAGGATGAGAAAGTGAATAAAAAGGTAAAACATAAACATTATATTTCCGCTGATGAATTTTTATCGTGCTGGAGTGGAAGCTAATTAATTTATGTCCCTTATCTATTACCTTGGGTGGCTTCATTGGGCCACAATTTTGGAGTATATGTGCGGAACTTTTTGGCTCCACATGGTGGGTGATTCGTGGAAATTGTGCGCACCAACCCCGCGTGCGCCGCTGGGTATATGCACAAACTTTCTACTTTTCCACAATTTTCACATCATATTTATTGCCAGGGTTGGCGGGGCAGGCAGGGGGTGTGTGGCCAGAAATGAAGGTGCGGGCGAACTCATTCGCCCTCCAGAAAAACAATACAGACAGATACACTATGTGAGATTAAATTTACAATGTGAAACATACCCCAAAACCCCCAAAATATAGAATGAGCTGGGGGTGAGAAGTTCTCCGAGTGAGAGAGAGAGACTTCCAACTCCGCATTTCTGGAAGCCACACCGCTCCTCTTTAACTTATTAGTGGATGGGAATATTTCAGAAACATGAATTTGCTCTTTGCTCGCACTCTAACTGAATATATCACCGCACACATCATAGACAATGTACACAGAGTGTACTTGATATTACGAGGAACCCACCGTGTTATAAAATTTTGTAAAATGACGTGCCATAATTAGGTTATGTACGATAAACAGGAGGGTGTGTGTGTGTGTGTTTGAAAACTTGCTCCCCCAAACTCCGTCATCCCCCTCCAATTCCACTGGGTAAACTGGGCGAGTCTTTTATTGTGAGGCGAAATGGTATGGAAAGGTGAAACACCATTGACGTATAACTTCTCGAACAAGAGTACACTGTGTCGCATTTCCCACCCTCGGAGACCTCACCACAGCATTCGACCCTTAACCTAACGATGCGGTCTGTTTGGTCTGCAGCTTTCCTCGTGTGCCGCCCCTCCGACTTTCCACCCTTGCCGACTTCTTGCACATTTTTCCCCGAGCCACGCAGCCTCGTCAGTGTGATTTTATTGCATGTTGCACACAGCATATGAAATTGAGATGAAACGAACCGAAGATGACACGGAATGGAAGTCAAAGTGGAATTTTAATTAACGAACACACCGTTTAATTTTCCACAACAACATCAAACTATCCATAACTGTTGAAATTGGATCATATTGTGAATATGTAAAAAAAATTCAAAATATTCTAAATAATTTATTGCAAAGTGGCTGACAAAGTTGCAATATTTCAATTGCAAAAGATATTGGCTTGATTTATATTTTTCATATAAAGACGAAAGGGAGCGGAAAAATGCTTTGTACATGAATTGCTTCACTCTCTTTCGCTGGAGCGAATATTGTATGGAAAGATATTGTTTGCAAAGAATTTCATTAGTAGGACAGTCGCTCTCTCTCTCACTCAGCTGAGCAAAAACCTCCATTTCCTATTTAAAATACCCTCCACACTTTGATAGTTAAGCGACCATTAAAGTCACACCGGAAATGAATTCAACGAGAAGCTCAAAATGGCTGGGAATGTTGAAGGAAAGAGTTGAAACGTCGATGTAATTTACGGTCAGTTGGACACGGGAATTCCTGCAGATGAGCTTTATGGTCTGCGGTTGGAGCTTTATAAAGTATCTATGACGGCGAGAGGAGCTCTTTTGGAATTCACAAAGAACCCAAATGCTTTCTGCTCTTAAAAGTCACTGTGATTAAAACCATTTGCTCTGCATACGTTCAAAATTGTGCAACGGAAAAGTCAGTCTGTAAATAAATAAAGGACTCTGGGAAAATAGCATGTAATAGTAATAAATAAAATCCAAATTTGTTCCACATTAATTGCCAGTGAAAAAAAGGGAAAAAGAGCAACTAATTGAGTGGGATAAAATGCATAAAGTGATGTATTTTTTACGCCAATGACTTTGTAGTCACAAAGTGTCACTTGACTGCGATGTATAGACGATTATTTCGCGCCTGCAGAGGCTATAACAATGCTCTCTCACTTAAGGTAATGAGATGAAGCAGTAAACCTTGAGTACATAAGTGAGTGGCGTGCGGGAATCACACCTCTTTGATCCATCAGTATGACTGGCGCAATTAAAGCTCATCATTGCCTCGAGTGACTTTTATGGGAAAAGCTCAAAGCTCATCACTGCGAGCATTCCTCGCACTCTAACACGCCATTGTTAATCCTTCAGGGATCAAGAGCACACCTCACTAGGCTTGCCGGCTTTCAAGAGAAGCCAAGAAGTTATTGCTAGACGGATGAATGTACGCATTTCCAAATTAATCGTATTTTTGATTATTTGATAGTGAAAATCAATTTTTAAATTCTAAATTGAGAACATTAAGATCAAAAATCAGTTAGTGATTTTCCCCTTGGAAAAGCGCGTTCCTAAAAAGATTTATTTCGTTTCATTTGAGCAAAGGAAATCGTGGGAAAATGTTGCAGCTGAAGAGGAATTGTCCAGGTGATTATGTGATTATGCTGGGTAAAATCAAAATGCATTTAATCATAACATGGGATTAATATTTCATATGATATGCTGCAGCATTGAAGCTTCAGTGCACAGCTTTAATGTCGCTGTGATGAAAGGAGTTCTGGGCGAAGGAGAGTAAATGTATCGTGGAGATGGAGGACAAAATGTGACTTTGGGGCGAAGGAATTGAAAAATTTGCCATTCATATTTTCGACATGCGAGACAAAATCCCCACACTGTGTGTGTATCGAGAGGAAAGAAAGTATACAGAATCGGGTCACAGCTCTTCGACATCCTCTTCCGACCATATCATAATAAATATTTAAGAGATCGTAAAATTCATGTGGTGTCATGAGGTGAATTATTTATATTGAAATTGCATCATGAATTGACTTCGATATGCGAATGTGGAACTGAGACATGCCCTCGTGAATATGGATTGGTGTGTTCTTGTGGAATATTTTTCGGCGGGGGTGGAAAAAAAAGCGCGCCGAGGAGCAAAACGGCCACTTAGCCGGGGCAAATTTATGATAATCACATTTATAATATTAAACCCGTTGCTTTTTCTCTCTGTCTTTATGGAGACACTAAATAGAGTCATCATATGTGCGAATATTGGCCTCAGCCTGGGTCGGTTGTTAAAACTCCTCTCTGATGGTCAATTTCGTATCTCATAAAATGCTCCTTTCGCTCTGTGTTCACCAAGCTCCACACCCTCAGACACTCTTTTAACATGGCTCGTCTTATTCACATTTATATGAAATGCTGAGAATGAGCTTTTGACTATGACAGAGAATGCTCGATTTCCACCCTCTCCAGACGTTTAGGGTGTGGAGCAAAGAATTTGGCATCAGCTGGCTCCACTGAGGGATGATGCAGTGAATTTCTTCATAGGCCACCCCCAAGGGCGCGCCCCAACGGGGGGTGGGGTGGGGATGAGTGGTGGCGATGCTCCAGATACTGGCGAATGGGTTTTGGTGAGAGTTTTCCATCTTCTGGGCCGCCCGAGATACATCAAGACATGTTTGAATTGGAAACAAGAGACAAGAGAGGGAAGCCAAATCTAAGGATCATTTAACAAGTACTGTATAAGGAGAATTTCTCCCATTTAATCCTCTGTAATCAATTAGTCAAATCACTACACCTATTAATTGAATAAAGCCAAATGCTGTGGGAGAGGATTAGAGGTCTCTCACAGCAAAGGGATGCTGGGCTTTTTGGGACGCCCATCTTTGGACAATATTGATTATACGGCCCGGACTACTCTCAAGAGCCATCATCAACGCAGAAACCTTGACTGGGCTTAAGCAAACAAACCAAAGTGTGTATGTAAACATTACCATTAGGGCTCTCGCTCCCATATTAACGCTCTCGCACACGGATGAAAGCGATAAAAGCCCCTCAGATTGGAATGTTCTCACTCTCGATGAGCTTTTCTGGCCCAAAGTCCTCCCCAGAGACTTGGGCGTGTGGAAAACTCTCTCTCTCACTGTCTGTCCATATGGATGAGGATCGTGAGGTCAAGCCAAGGGAGGGATGAAAATCCTCCCCTGGTGTCTCACAATGCAATCAAAATTGAATACAGTGTGTGACAAGTTTGTCGCTCATCGCATTTTTACGATGCCCACCTAATAAAATGCGCACCCAGAGAAACTGTACTGGCACAAGTCCAAAACCGCACTCTATCCTGCGCTCATGTTAAATGCCAATAGGTTTCCGAAGAAACTTTCGGGGGATTAAGGCATCCTGAGCTCTACGTGAGAGCTTAAGGGTTAATGTACGCCCAGGAATGGCTGTAAAGCGTCAAAAACCCTTTGAATCTCCTAAAATAGAAGTTTCTCCTTCATTTCAATCGATTTTTCACCAACTCTAAACACCACAAATAAAGAGGGTTTCACACAAAAACATTGTGATTTAGCGTGAGTACAAAAAAAAGAGGAATTTAATTGCTACAAATAGGGGACGAAATATTTTCTCTGAGTGTTTTTTCATTTGTAATTCTGCGCTCAAGATTATTCCACTCTCGCGTGCTATTGTCTTTTATTCCCATTTCAGGAATGTGCACGAAAGTTTCCCTCCCCACAATGAAATGGGACAAAACTCCGCGGCACAAGAGAGGAGAGGAATATGAAAAATCTTTATTATTATATTTTAATTCCACTTGAGAATCTTTAACGATTCCGTTGAATTCGCATAAAGCAAAAAATCTCGAAAATTTTATTGTAGTTTCTATACTTTTAACGATTATGGCCCGAAGGGAATATGGCAGCTATAAAAATTTTCCCATTGTGTGTGTGTGTGTCTCCTCTTCTCGCCACCCCCGCGCAATTTTCCCCGCGCGCGCTCCCCTCCAAATCCAAGGGTGTGCTGGCAAATGAGAGTTCCCGGCGGGTGGAAGTGGGACAATTGGAAAGCTTCCACGAGAGCTTCGCCCTTCCTCATCCACTCGCTCTCGCACTAAATAGGTAATCCACACAGTAAAGCTCCAAATAAACACAAGTACCCCAGCGATGAGGAATGGTGAAGCGGGAGAGCTGAGCACACACTCAAATGATGGGCTAAGAGAGGAACTGCTTAAGTGCTTTTCGAGCATCCCCGGAAATACAAGAGAGGCGGGAATGTGGCCAGTCAGCTATGCTTTCTCGGCCATAGAGTGTAGAAAGCTCACCAGGGTGCTTTTTCCTCCCCGTCCCGCGTCACACGATGTGATTTAAATTACAATTTTTCCTCTCAGCCATCAAAATGCGAGGAAGAAGTTCTGCATGGGGAGCTCTTTTCATACTTGACAAGCAACTATGTAAGATCAGGTGCTGTGGAGAAGCTTACATACGTGTCCTCGCAAGCCCACAAGTTGCAAAGTTCACCACACAGAGGGGTGAACTTCAATGCGCGAAACAGCCCGCGGTGCGACAAAGTTTCAATCCAAGATAATTATGCATCTGAAAATGCCATCAGGATATTAATATTGGAGGATGGAAAGGCAATGAGCTCAATTTCCCCAGTCGAACTTGTGCGCATATCTTCGGGGGCTATTTGATTTATAATTTAGTGAAGCACAAGTGAAATATTGCGGCTGGCCATATTGCGGTAACAAGTTCTTTCATATCTCACAGGGTTACTCCTCCTCGTGGCGCATCATCAAAGGGAAAGAGAGAAGGAGAAAATTCCTATATGTCGGACATTGTGCAAACTTACACAGATTCATAAAGTTCCAAAGTTTCATCAAATATACTTGCCAGTGTGCAGAACTTGATTTATGTGCACAAAGACCACAAATCTCGATTTCCATACCCTTCCACGTTGTTCAACCCCTTCTGTTTCCCAGACCAATATGCATATTTAGTGGCGGAGCAAGATGAACTCTGCACGGAGAGAAGATATAATGAATGGCGCCAGGAATTGGTGAAATTTTGTCCAACGAATCACTAAATTGACAGTGTGTGAATCCTAATAAAGGACCTGCACAAGCAATTTGTTAATTACATAATCTTAGGACGTTAGATTAGTGCAGTATTTCTATAAATTCCCATTACAAATTATCGACACATTTTCAATTTACATCCAAATGTAAATTTTTACTCCAAAACACTCAAAATATCGCATGAAAATTTCAGTGAACCCTGTGTGTTGATGGAATGTCTGTATTGGAAGTTTAAAATGATTTTCTCATCATTTGAGATATAATGTGCAACAGTTTGCAAAATGTGGTTTTGTTTATGCATAATCCAACGCCGAGCTTTCATATTTTTGGTACGGCATCCACCCAGAGCTTTTCCAGTGCTTCGGCAGCCACAAACATATTTTTCCCCATCACGTTGATTACAACTTTGACCCCAGGAATTCAACATGTAATACACATTCAGGAAAATTTGGCAGACCGCAAATTTGCTGTAATTGAAATGAAATATTTTAATCAATTAATTCCTATGCTGATATTTTAATGAAGTCTGTGTGACTCTCTTTCAGGTCCATCCCCATCCCCCACACACATACACACGCGTGCCCATGGTTGGAAATTAATGTCATCATTCCGCTTATTGTGTTACAATGTAAGGAGCTTTCGCCTCAAGGCTTAACGACATCACCACCGGTGTATATTAGGTAATAATATGAGTAATTGAGTAGTAAGAAGCTATTTAAAAGCGTGTATATTACACAAGAGTTGATTAATTAAATTACATGATGCCATAATCGACTCCGAGGGAGGCTCGGGGTGGCGCCCGCTCAGCGTGGCAGCCATTCACTATACATATTAGGAATTTTGGGGTGCGATCTCCACACCCCCTGCATTTTCCCCATCATGTAAAGAAAATATTGCCATGATCCGTCGTCATTAGTGATTATTATCTCGCATGCGTCATGGTTTGAGGTCTCAAATGGGATTCTCCACCCGCCCTTCCACCCCCGAAAGTAGCTCCCCAACTAGACTCTACTACGATGTGATTTTGGAAATTCTTGTGTCTTAATGAGCGCCCAATAAATTGATTTACTTACAGCTATGAAAAGCTCATTGTCACAGCCAAAATTAACATTCAAAAGCATATTAAATCCCCACATAGAGAAGCCTCAATTTTCATTTAACACAATTACGCAACGCATGACTTTCCAAGCGAGTGCTCTTAAATGGGAAAAGTGGCGTATTGATGAGGAAAATTAATGTAATTTCATTATCAATCCATATCAAAACAAGAAAGCTCAATTTATGTTGAATCCATGAAGCCTTTTCTTCTCTTAAATCTTTTATTTGCAATGTTATGTTCTGTCCATATATTTACAAATGACATTTTACTACACATTTATTAATGTGCTTTGATTCCCCATAAATTAAACTTGAAATTGACCCCTAAATTGTATACTCTGTCATAGAATTCTGACAGAGTTTCAATTTTACATTCTTTATAAAGGGGAAAAAGCGGCAACGTTGACTAAAGTAGATTTTAAGGCGCACGATTAGCATATAGTCCGCAAACAGTCGCTTAAAATTATAATATACGAGATAATCGTCATTATCCGTGGTGTTCTACTGGGTCGATGCTGCCCCACATCCTTATAAATCCATATTCTTAATGCAGCAGCTTTTATGGTATTTTAAGCTTCCGCACAGAAGTAAACGTTTGATAAATATCAGGCCCAGTTTTCTGACTAATAAGGACATTTTTCCTTTATTACTTTGTTGAGTGTTTCATTAAGAAGTTGAATAGTTTCATTTAGACCGAAGGACACCAGAAAAGGATAACTCATTAGTCAATTTTTGAGGAATCCTAATGATCTCAATGAATTATCTTTGCAAAATATTTAAATAAAATTTAAATTTAAATGGAGAAAGTCACTAAATTTACCACAAGCTGGAACTGAATACCTAAAATTAGGAGCAAGAGAGCGAAATTGCCTTTGGAAAACACAATCGGAACTTCTGCATGCCTTTAAGGATTACAGTGCGGTCCTCTGGCGGCAATAAGTGGGAAAAATAATCAAATGTTCAAATATATTTAAGTTTTCTTTAAATATTCATAAAATTATAAAATAATCTCACATTTTTGTGACCACAAAGTTAATGGTCTGCGATTGCTTGTGACTTTTCCCCTCGATTTAGACACTTTTAGACAAATTTAACAATAAAAATTGTACAAAACTAATATGCGAAATTCAGTAGATTTCATTGCCTTTTTGTTCTAAAAATCGCATGCTTCTGACATGCGAGTGTGAATTGTTATGCAGAAATATTTAAAGCATCTGTCGGCTCATTTTGGGAGCGACATGGACAGAGGCTGGCCACTATCGCTGAATAGCAGCTTCGCTGCTCCTCCCATCTTCGAGACACTGGCCCCATTGTACAGCTCCAGTGGTTCGTAACGTATAAATCACTGTCACATTTCCTCATGCTCTCCTCGCCATCGGATATTTCTCCTGGCTTTCTCTGTTTCATGTGTTTTTCCCAATGTAAATTATTTCATGTGTGCTTAATCTGCTAAAGTCCCATTTCACTCATTTCCCCTGAACACAGCCACTCACATTTCGGCTAAATTATATTAAATGCTTCATCCCCACTTGAGCTTGTGCGCTTGTAGCGCGAGAAAAAAATGACTTTTAATTAATAATAGCGCCACTTTTTGCCAGATGATGATGTCAATTTGGTGCAAAAGCCCCAATACTGTGACTGTGTGTGCAGTTGGGGGTGGGAAAGTGGGGGTGTGAGACTCATCGTTGCCATCAGATATGACCACTTTTATACACCATGATTTTATGTACCAGAATCTGTTCGATATCTCCATCATGGGCAGTCGCGTAATGCGAAAATTTTGATATTTATCCCGCGTGCACATATATCGAAAATTGCCTTCCGCATGGTTATCACGGCGAATTGCATAAATAAAAAATCAATATCGCAAATCAACATTTATATGCGTGAACAAAACGGCTCACCGCCGGCATATTGGATGCCATAAAAAGACAAACACGGAGATCAGCATTCCCAGATTAATTTCGCTCTCCACGAGATGATTTTTGGCTCATCTGCGGATGGGGCGATATGGCATTAGGCCCAGGAATATCTCCTAAAATTGATGGTGTCGGGAATTAGGGACAAGTTTATGGGGGGGAAAGGACCAGAGATTTCTATATCCTCTCCGCACTCTCTAGATTCTAATATGCGGAAGGGATTCGCAACCTCAGACCTAAAAGATATTTCAACTGGAATGACTCTCAAGAGAGTCATTTGGAGGACCTTTTATGATTGATTCAAGCGGAAGAGTGGAGAGTTAATACTCGTGTAATTTAGCACAATTAACGTTAAAACCAACCCCATCGTATTGGGGCTATTTATCAAAATTTATATCAACTTCCGAATCTGCTTAGATACGCTCAAAACGGCAAATTCGCCCAGAGTGTGAAGTAATTGAGCTGAACAGGAGATTCTTTTTGTCTTTTAAATTCCAATATGAATTCAACATTGTATGTGAAATGCGATGACCTACTTTCCGGAGAGAATACGTCGCGTTTCTTCCTATTTTAATTTCCACACCGAGCGCCCGTCATGAGAGCCAAACTATATATGGTGAAGTTGTGAAATTACAGCGTTAAGCGGGAAACGAGACAAGCTAAACTTTGCGCCATTGAAAGCCATAGAAAAAAGAGTGTCTGTGTGAAATTCTTTGCTCCGAAAATGTCGAAAGTTTCTGCACTACATACTTTGAAAAAGTCATTAAATTGAATCGTTTTATAAACCCGCCCATGAATTAGATTAATTTTGCACGAGAGTTCAGCGTGTGTGCATGGCGAGATATGCTAATTGATGAGCTCGTTGGTGAGATAATCGAAAGCATCAAAGCACCATCGACAAGACATATTTCAACCAACCGCACACAAAACTTTTCCTCCGGCGAAAGTGTGGCGATGAAGATAGCAAGAGTAAAGTGAGGCGAAAAAAAGAATATAATAATCATCTCTCGATAAACTATCTCACTCGATGGCATTGAGTGTGAAGGATGAAACTTGAAAAACAATAAAGTTCCACACACAGACGAAGAGGGATTTTCGCCCAGCAGTTGGGGCTGCAGATTGGGGTGCAAAAAGGGATGGAGAATCAATCAAAGTTCGATTTGGAGCACTTGAATTTAAAGTGCTCCTTTCGGGTGCTATGTACATACGATAAAGTTGCCGTCAATGTGGAGTTCCGTCCCGGATAACCCCACAGCCAATTGCTCATTAAAAGTCATGAACTAGTTTTTGAAGATACGTGATCGTATAAACTAATAGCATCGCTCTCCCAGACCACCGAGGCCATCATAAATTCGCTACCCCATTCGCCCCCTAATAGCATTCGGGGCGCACCCGGGGAACAACACGGCCCCCGAAGGCGGAGAACATGGGAAAATTATACCGCGCGCGCGATTCTTCAACCCCCAAATATGAGCATTGTGTATACAAAAGTGTTTCGAAGTGATTTTTAACAATTCACCCAAACTTTTTTCAACTTCTTCCCATATATATGCCTCGTTCTCGCGCGAAAAGTTGTGTCTTCAGCCAATCTTTCTGTGTGTGTTTTGCCACACGAATTTCCCCGCATTACTTTCACTGTTTTCTTGCCTCCCATTGTACAGCCCCCTCTTTTTCTCGCTACATTTTGCGAACAGCATCAATCTGAGAAGTTGGAAGTTTTGCTCTTCTGTGGCATATAAAATAGTTTTGTCTGCCGAATTGTCTATTTGCTCAAAGTGGAGTCAAATTGGCAAATATTCACGCGTAAAAAAAGAATATTTCACCTATAAAATGTCATGTTGTGAAGGTGACGGAGAGACACAAAAAGACGCAAATATCTCGTGAATGAATGTCTCGCAGAGTAGTAAAGAGATTTCAGGACATAAAGCAAATCAACTCAAGTTATCACTTTATGCTTCGTACAGTTTAAACACAAGTTTTGCTATTGAGAAATAAAATATTAAGTTAAACATGCACTGAGAGAAATTTTGTTGAATGAACTAAAGCATTTTTAAAATATAGTTAAATATGATGAACTAATTTTTCATGGTAAAATTAGACCCTTTTCGATTTATTTCGAGACTCTTTTCCAATTGAAAAATACTAAGAATCAAATTAAGATAATATTTTGCATGATTTCAAGTTTTTATTCTTATTTAGCTAAAGAAAACAATTTTTATTCTATGGAAAAATCGCTCTGTTGTGAGTGTATTTCAAAATCTTATTAATATGATGAAAAAGTTTTAATTTAAGCCGAAAAAGAGTAATAAAGTAATTAATTTAATGCAAAAATAGCCTCGATTTTTGGAAAAGTCAAACCCTAAGTTTGTTTTAAAGGACTACAATATTTCTCTAAGCGCTCATGTTCAGATTTGCGTACATAACATAAATCTGTCACTCTTCCCTGGACCCTCAAATGGCTCACTCATCACGTCAAGCCGGCGAAGGACATGCGGAATCCCGATGAAGTGATAGAATAAAAGAGAAGACATCAAGGTCAGTGCAGAGCTATGAATATTTTATGAGGGACAGGCGAGCTTTGGGGTTGGAGAACCACTCAACATGGCACTGATACACTTTTTGCGCCCATTCGGAAAATTGAAGATGTGTGTGATATGAGCAAATCTGGCGACAGATGTTGCCATACAATAAATTTGGTGAAAATAGCATCCTCTTCATTTTCTGCAAAAGTTGCTATGAAGTAGATGTGTCTCTTATTTATGTGGTGTTTTGGGGAGTCAACTTGCGAGCTTTCATGCACAAAATATGGGAAAACGTGGTGAGAGTGTCTCAAAGAAAGCAGATCGACTTTTTGTCGTTACACACTCACTGTAAAGTCACTTCGCCTGGGCGTCTGTATTTGAATAAAGTGTGTCTTTGAATATTTTGAGTGGAAAAAGCTCGCCTGGCAGTGGAAAGTTTTGAAATGAGGGGTGCAAATTATGAACCATCCGTGATAACACACAAGTGGGAGTTTCATCGTCTATTTGTGTAACTTATAATGAATGCTAGAAGGCGAAAATATATAATATTGGGAGCAAGAAAATGCCACAAGCTGCGCTGGAGATTAAATTACATCGACAACTACTCTATGAGCAGCAACTATTATTTTCCTGTATGATACACACCCTCCACGCTAAGCAGCGACGACCTGAAGGAGACGCTCTCGCGTTTGGGACACACAAGACTCGCTCTCTCTGGTGAGCTTTGATCTCTTTGATCTCCGGAAATTGCATCGACGGCAGTGGCTGCGGTTTTTAAAGCTCTGCGCCTGGCGCCGTCGACCCAAATTGCAGCTGAAAAGTGGTGGTTGTGTTACAAATTCTTACCGACAACATACTTTTTCGTCGTTTGCCACGTCCCTTGGCTTTTCACCCTCGCGACGTGGGGTGTTATTTTCTTTGAACTTCATCCACTGTGCGCTCAAAACTGTCTCACCCTCTAATGGATAAAAAGCTGCACCGCGCGAATCAATGGGGGGGGAAACGCAGAACTTTCAACTTTGCCAAGTGCATAGGAAAATATACAGGAAAGTGTGTTTTCACAGAGTGAATTGGAAATTGATGAAGCTTTAGCAGTAAAAGTTGATTTCTCCATTAAAACTCGACACATTGTCCGGTGAGAATAGAATTTTTCAGCACACAAAATACTTTCAAACATTGCTTTTGTTTAATCTTATTGCCCAGCAAATGAAGCCGGCGAGAATTGGGTGAAATGAAATTTCAACTCAATCTGGGCATTAAATACGAACCCCTTTGAGAGCTTTCGCCTTGGCTATCGCGGCGTCAGGGAGCACAAGCTTTTTGGCACTCTTGCTCATTGGCAATTCTTTGGCGATGAAAATGAAATGCACAAAAACCAATTATCTCGAGTCTAATGAGTCCTTTTGAATAAAATAACACAATTAAATGGTGTGGAAAAGTTCCTTTTTTCTGCTGTGTCGGGGGAAAGTTTTAATGTTTCGCCAAAGCTTCCACTTTGCAAGTTTTATTATATCTTCACTGTTGAGGCGGTGGATTGTGAAGCAAAAGTGCTTCGGGGTGGGATGAGGGATGTTTGAGGAACGCCAAGTTCCATCTTCCATGTGTACCTTGCAATTTTTGACGAAGCGCAATATTTCGCATCTGTCTTTGCAGAAACCGCAAGAATTTTCCCACCACTTGACACTCTGTGTGTGTGTGTGTGTTAACATGACAAAAAGCATGGCAAATATAAATCATGCTCAGATTCTCCATGCTTTATATTCACACCCTTCATATATACTCCCCCCCTTTATCTGTTTCTTGTAATGCATCTTCACGGTGGTTTTTCACACCTCGACAACTTTGAAACCTAATCGATTGTGGAAAATCTGCGTCAATTGATTTATCTAATCTCCCTTTTTTCACCTCAAGCGCCACATCGTGGCAAACAATCTAGAAGAAATAAAGGAAGGATAATCCGCGAGAGGAAAACACCCATGAGCCTGACGAAAAGTTTCTCTTCTGCCCTCAGAAAAGCTCGAGACGAGCTTCAAACTCTTTTGTTACTTTGTCTCTTGCCGGACACAATTATTGAGCATGTTGAGCGAATCCGAAATTCACTTCATGTCCAAGATTTCATTCGAAAGCTTTCGCCGTCAGATTCACTTCCTCCCCCCCAAAAAACCACCACCAACACTATGAAGCCACAACTCTCAGTGACTGAGAGTGGCCAGTTTAGTTCTCATAATGAAGGAAAGTTTTTGAAATATCACCCAGTGCCGCTCTAAATCCCGTACTTGTTGATTAACTTGAGCCGAGAGTTGAGCATGTGTGTGTGTATTTTTGGGTGGAAAGCGTGGTGTGGGAATATATTAGAAAAGTTTATCACATTTTGCAGGAAGACATCGCACTACAGTGTGAAAGCTCATGAGCTTTCGCTTGTGGGGGAGGGTTGAGTGAAGAGGTGAGAAAGACAACTTCGTGTCATATCTCTGCATTTCACTTTTCTGTTTCACGCTTGTCACCTGACAAAATGTGATGCCAACAATAGGATTATTCCTATATGAAGTTCGTGCTTCTGCTTAAATATATCGTATTTTTGCATTATTATTTTTACATGTCTCTCGCCGCGCTCTCTTTCACATACTGTCACGACGCGCGCGTATACCGAAAAGTCAAGACAAAAATCAAGACGAGAGAATAGAAAAGGATTCCGTATTTTTTCGCCCCCGCCTTCGTTGTGAATTGAAATGAGAAGCACCCAGAGTTTGTACATTTGGTAAAGCATACAAAAATTACCATTTTGTATGTTTGTGAAATGCCATTCAAAGGAAGAGAGTGAGCGAGAGAGAGAGAAAGCGCCTCACTGTAATATGTCAAAATGCACATGTATATAATGAATTCATAATGGGTTTTAATGCTAGAAAAATTTCCATTCTCATCCTTCGCCATGAATAATGAAAAGGGTTTTTCCTTGCAGCAACTGTGCCGGTCTGCAGAAGAAGGTTCTCAGCTCTTTTCGACACAATATAATAGACTGTGTAAAATAAACTAGACGAATTGCGCAAGCAAAGTCAGAATTTACAAATTAACCCTTAAACATTCTGAGAATCTTTATTTAAATTACACCAACGATCTTTATTCGTTTCTTTTTCCAATTCAACTAATCGAATGAGTGAAGGATTTTTTCGAAAAATACGAAAGCAAGAGCTTTAATTAACTCTCTGGGCATTTAATTATGTGATGAGCTCAAGTTGCCAACACTTTTGCACACCATTCAACAGCATTTCGCCCGTGAATCTGTGCGATTTCTAAAATCCCGTGCTGTCCCTAATATATAATTCTCTATGCAAATTTCTGCTGAAAAATCTCTCCACTCGCCACATGCCGAAGCAGATAAATTATTCATGGTGTCCGAAATTGAGAGGCAACATGGGCATATTCTTGAATGAGTGGCACACCATTTGAAATGTACACCAAAAAGCCGTATAAACCATTTAATATGCATTTCAAAATCAATTTTTTTTCCACCCCCGCCTGGCAAAATCCACTGCGCCTAAATAATCATATTGTGTGCCTGACAAATGGAGTTTTCTGCAAAATCAATTTCCCACTGTGAGCCACTAAATTTCCAGGCAGGAGTTCAGCATTGGACCATTATTTTGTCACTCGCATTATTGCCATTTTGAGCTTACAAATTCATGAGAGAGCCGCTGATGAAAGCTCCACAGAAGCCCTTCATCGGAATCCATCCCTTGTCGCGCCGCCACTGTGGGGGTGGGGAATTTAATTGAAAAGCGAAATAGTTCGATCGCAAATTATATTCCGGCGAGTGGCTAATTAAAAAGTGTCAGGCGGACTAATTAAACCCAAATCGTTCATCACTGCGTCGAGAATCTCATCCATGGATCAACAGTATTCAGCGTAGCGTAACATTCTTGTTTGTCAAATCCATTTTGGGGTCGTTTTACCCTCTCCCCCCCCTTCGTCTGGCTGCAGGGGTCGAAAGTGGAGCTGCTGTGGATGGGAAAAAAACAGGGGATGCTGGTGGAGAGAGATCAAAAGGATGTGAATTTGTATAGATTTATACCCACTCATCGCCCTTCTATTTTGCCATAATTGCAGACAGAGATTTTTAATGAATGTCGCAGTGCATGGGAGAAAGCATTCTCTTCATGGAAACGCTTAAGGGTTGTGCACGAGGGCAGAAAAAAGGGACGCGCCTCATCCTCCACTCATTGAAAGCTCATTTTGGTGTTTGTTCTACCAGTGGCATCAACTGGCGCCTCGTGACATTTTCCCTTCCATCGTCTCTCATGTGAAATGATGCTGTAATTGATAAATAAAACAAGGAAAAGTGGATGAGCAAAGAGACGAAACATCCTCATTTTTTTTTCTCCTACCCCTGGAAAAATCACCCGCAGCAAGACTTTGATAATAATCCAAATGACTGAACCTGTCGAGTTGCCAATTTTGCAGTTCATTGATTTAATAACTGCACAGCCTCGGGGAATGCACGGTAACTTTGTAAATGATTTACCAACTTGATGATTCAATATCTTGGTTGAATCAATTAGCTCGACCGTGTGAAAATGTCACTGCACAGTCAATTATTCACATAATAATAAATCGCCGTGTCAAATCAGACAGAAAATGGGATTTTAAGCGAAAAAATAATGTGAAAATAGCCTTTAATGACTTTATACAGCATCAAGGGGTTGATAATAGGGGTTGAAATCGAGAAAATATGAATTTTTCAATAGAAATTAGAATTATATTTTTTTTTATCTTAGCAATAATTGTGTTTTTTCTCAAGTCTTAGTCGATAATAACCTTAAAAATATCTTTTCGAATCAAAGGAACGCATAAAACGTTATTTTCTTCAGTTTTTGTCCGTTTTAGATAATAAAGAAATAGTTTTAAATTTATTACGAATAGAAAAAGCTTTAAAAAGATATATTAAGTAAATTCATAACCTCAAAATTGGTGGAAAATCCTTTTTTAATGTCCTTTTTACCATTTTGTAAACCAAATTCTTGAGTCTCTTGTGTACAAACTTTGGGCTTATTATCAACCCCTTGAATTGGGCAGACTTTGAAGTGTGTGTGAAAAGCACAATATTGATATGGCCGGTATGTAAAATGATTTTCCCCCAAAACCAGTGAACATATTCCAGAGATAATTGGCCCATTCTGTGCTTGTGTACAGAGCTTCTGGTTGGATTGTCGCGCTGAAATGAGTGGCGGTTATGGGCATAAGTCTCAATTGTGGTTTTCCCTCAATGACTAGCTTTTGGCACAATGATTTGATTGCTCTGCGGTGGCAGACTTCCTCGAAATGACACCGCAAGTCGCAGCTTTGGCAGCATTTTAATTCTGCGCAACCAACCCTGCAACAACGCACCCTGCATGTCAATGCATATGCTAAGAACGGCACACAATGCACACGAGGGTGTTCTTCACACAAGAGCCCAACATCACAGCCATTTCAATGTCGACACTTTCGCTCCAGAAGCCCGGCAAACTTCTATGGCCCCATCAGGGGCGACTGGGCGGGGGTTGGGAGGTTCACTCTGAGTGAGAATTAAGCGCAAAGTATGAAAACACATGTGGCATTTTAATCCACCTTTTATAGACTTCCACCATATAGACTCACACGTTGGCTCCGGCAGCAATTGAACCCATTTGCCAAGCTAGTGGAGCAATTTCCGCCGAAAGAGCTCCCCGAAAAGCCCCAGCCAGCGGATGGTATCTATTTCTCATTTTGCTGCCGAAAAGTCAATCTATTGGGTGTTTATACCCCAAGTAGTTTTCCACCGCCCCGGGTTGAAGACACGATTGACTCGGTGACGAGGCGAATTTGCATATTGTCTATAAATTTTCCTCTCACAAACTCCTCTGCAAAATCCCGTGGCAACCGCATCATCCCCGACTAATACCTAATGCCATGTCTCTCCAACCCCCCGAGCCGACGTCCCATCTAGATATATATTGGAAAGTTCGGTGGCAGAGAGCAAGACCCTTACTTCATCTAATTACAAAACTAAAGTTCAATTTAGATAATTTGTTTGATTCGGAACGTGCTCATTTAAGAGTGCGCTCAGCAAAGTGTATGCGAATATAATGAAGAACAAACACCTCCCGAACACATATACCTTGTATTCCATCACTGGAGTTGGCCAATTAAATTAAGCTCTCCGGGGGTGGGTTTTGGCAACAACGAAGACAACTCCATCTTATTTAGTTTTGTCATGTACAATCACCACCAAAGTTAAAATCAACTAAATGTCAAATTTTGCACATTTCCTGTAAGGAAAATTCAACCAACATTTATTCAACATTTATTGGCAAAGACGATGCCCTTAACCCTTGTCGACTTTCATCCCTCGGCTTCGCGATTTTGGCACGAAACAAAAAATAATTGCAGTGATTAATGAAAGCTTTTGTTGGGGTTAATGTAATTTCCGTTTAATTAAAATATCACCAATATATGAAAACGACCATTCTTTCAATAATTCATTACCAAATAAATAAATTATGACATGCAAAAATGAACCTTTGACGAACATTATTTGCCAGTTCATCAAAGGGATATTTTGTTAAAATAAAATACATTCAATTATATCAAATACTTTGATATTTTCCCTGTCAAAAAAAATTAGTTATGAAAAAGCCATTGACCTCTCGCATTAAATTAATTGAATTCCCTTTATAGACTGCGCCTTTCGAGAGGTTAAGAGCTCACGATTAAAGGATTACAGCGTTTGTATCAAAAAATGCCAGTCGATTTCGACTTTGGCGACTTTTATCTCCATCCAAAACCTTGCACAGAATCATTGCTCTGCAAGGCATAGTATCTTTGGGAATTGCTGTGTCGGATGAAGAGGAGTTACATAAGCCGAGTGCAGACATTCCTGGTGTATTTCTCCTCCAGACGTGACAGTGGCAGTGTTTATTGGGTGAAATCGAAGAGCAAATATTTAAGGTGAGAAGTGAAAATCATATAATTTGTAAAGGAATCTGCAGTATTCATTTAATGGCTAAGACTCTCTGCCCACCCCGTTCCTCGCCATTTCCCCACCATATCTCACAAGATATGTAGCACGGGCAAGAGAAATATGGACGTGATATATAATTTAGAGCATGGGAATTGCATGGTGCCAGATATGGTGCAGTTGTATGGGTGCATTAGATGAGAATTATGGACGTTTGTCGGGCTGTATGGGTGTGGAAAACGTATCTGGGAAGCTGTGCATTTACGTTTTCTTTCACATCCTCCGCCCCAGACGGGACTCTGGGCCCCGACAGGGGCTGGGGCTCAAGGGGGGCTGAAACTGATGATGGTGCCAAAAATTGAGTCGCCTTGCACTCGTACACCAATTCAACGGCGCACTGCATGTTCCCCCAGAAGACGACATCAAATAAGAAATATGAACTGAAACAGAGGATGAAATTACGTGTTTTTTCTTCAACCCCCCTCCTCCCCAGCGTCTCACCCTCCCTCGGGCGCCCCGGGCCAAGCATTGAGCCTCTCTCTCTCTGTGTCTCTCAATATGCTCGGTGGTGGTTGCCTCCTAAAAAATTAATACATGACACATTTTGCACAGTGATGAACCACAGAAACATGAGTTTGCTTTTTGGGACATCCACTCTCTCTCTGGGCGGCTCCTGGGCCGCCACGGAAAAAGAGCCCTCATCATTCTCAGCACCGACAGACGCCAAGCGTCGCCATATATCAGGTTGGAGGGAATATTTATGAGGCGTACACTGGCGATGCCACTAAATAATACAATGTGTGTGTGTGTGTGCATAAAACATTTTTTCCCTCGCGATTCAATTCCTCCGCATCGCGGTCCTGCGTGAACTTGTCTCGGAGCCTTCGCTCTTGATTATGAATCACAATTTTATCTCCCGCAACATTCTCTGACATATTCGCTGTGCCACACCGCATTCATATATCTCAAAAATTCGCCCCACGCGTCAAAGGCGCCCCGTGTTTTTTTTTTTTCAACTCACCCATCGCGAATGCATTGAATGGACGAAAGCGATGATGAATTTGTCACGAAAGAACTTCTGTAACTGAAGATAATTAATATCATATTTCAAATGGCACGTGACGAGTTAATTTGACACGATGGAAGTTGGCACACATTAGCCAAATACCACGCGAGAGAATATGCTCAAATGTTGATTGGATGTGCGTAAAAAAGTGTGGGTTTAATGTATTGTGTGACTACTGTCATGTGGCATTTTGACAAATCCCGATGGTTCTGTGTTTTCGCACATCATTAGGTGCAACAGAGAGTTACCAAAGCTTTGAATAATCCATCTTCAGCGCAATCAAACAGCGTCATTATGACATTGTTGTCCAGTGCTATAATTTGTGGCACCTTCTTGAATTGCTTAAGACAAGGCTTAAGATCAAGATTGTGAGATTATGAACCAAACAGTGTGAGCTAAACGGTTCCTTTGCAGCTACTTTCTTCTCACAGATCCTTTCATCCAGAGTAGAAAAGATTGACATTTCGCGACGCCGCGTGTCTTGTTTAAGACCAAGTCGCGGTCCTAATTCGGCCATGTATCCAAGAAATAGCTCAATTTGCAGAGTTTTCTATTGTCAAAAGATCAAAAATTGTGATTTTGAAAATTTTGATGATGTCTAACAAATATTTCCTTTTCTTTAATATTCATTTAAACGTTGATAGGTTGAAATTTAATATATTTCATAATCCATTTAAATTCTGCAACATAATTTCCAATTTTCTAAACAGCCATAGAAAATGCCGTTTCATTTAAACAGCTTTTCGTGTAATTTATCTCACCCAAATTAATACCCCTATTTTAATCTATCACTTGCAATTTCCAACACTGGACTGAATTATGTTGCTCTGCACTTCTGGACAATATGAGTTTATTCCGTCCTGATTTTGGCTCTTTCTGTCGCCGTGGTCAACCAACTGAGGCAGGACATGCAAATTCCCGTGGCATCACCTTCACGTGGCTTTAAAGGTGGCTCTTGGCATTCAGGCTGGCTGGCTCTTGTCACCGGGGACTTAATGACGAAAATAATTAAAATGATATTAGGATGCAAGTTGGACCATCAGCGGGAAATTTGTTAAATCCCCATCGCCGCTGACTTTTTAGCTACACAGTCGCCAGTGGGGGTGACTCGAGGGTGGGCGATGGGGTTGACGCTGGTGGGGCAAAAAAAGGCTCCTAAGAGAGATATTTTATGGAGAATTCGCAAATAGTGTTATTGCCATTTTCTCTGGCCAACATTTTCGGTTCATTTGACACGGGCGAGGGAAATGGCAAGAGTTGCTCCGGGGCTTTTCTGGGGTGTGCAGAAAAAGAGAAGCATTGGCAGTCGTCCATGCACCGCTGGGGTTTCGTTCACTGAGAGACACACGATGATGGAATTTAATTCTGTGAATATGTATGAATTGCACATAATACGATATCAAGTACGATATGTACACTGAATAGCTCTTTATGGTTGTGCAAAAGTGTATAACAATGAGCTGAGGCAACTCCCAATGATAATTTTCACCCAGGAAGGGAAACAGACTTAAAATTTAAGCTCCACAATTGGTGTACTTTGGCGCGAGTGAGAAGAGGTGAAACAATTACCCCGCGCAGTTAATTAATTGAATACTAAATTACCAGTAAAATGTTTCATCTTCCACCAAAGAGCACTCCGCCCGCCCCAAATGTACATATCATCGTTGGCATCTCTTGGCATTAAATAAATTCATTTGCATCAAAATGAATAATTTATTTAAAATTGCATAATCTCAGCGCCATACAAATTCATTGTTGCCATTATATGGCATTCAAGAGGCGACGAGTGTTGTTGTAATACAATTAATGCCCACCCCATCGCGAGCCGCCCACACTTGACATTCTAAAACTTATGCAAATGCCCCACCGAAATATTATTCATATTCAAATAAATTTATATATACTTTACACTTTTGACACGAAAATAGTGAAAGATTCTCTGGTGTTTCTCGCCACCCGCAAAACTTTTCCTCCCCGCAGTGCAAAAAAGCCCCAAAAGCACCCCCAAAGTTGCAAATGGCATTGTACTGTGGCAAAATGCTATGTAGTCTATTGAATTTGCAGCATTCACCCAAGTCTGTAAATTACTGATGAATTCCACACTATATAGCTTTATATTATGCAATGAAAGGGAATTTAATTGCAATTTTCTTACTACATCACAAAGCATTTTCAATAATTGAGCATGTTCAGCAATGAATTTGCAATTGAAGAAGAAATTGAGAACTAGATTGTGTAAACACGTCAGCTCAAGTGAGCTTTGAAAGCGCACAATTGCAAAGTGACTGAAAGCTCCTTTCGCATCAGGTGAAGCAACTTGGGTGGAAAAAGACATTGTCAAATTAAAACATTGAATGCGCGCGTGTTCTTAGCTTTCGGCGGACGATTCGGCAGAGGGAGGCAAATGAATAAATTGTGTGTTGAAAGCAAACCGAATTAATAAAACCCCTCAACGGCATATAATAGTTTTGTGTGTGTGTGTGGCTTTCAGTCGCCACTTGCAAGTCGGGACCAAAACTTAATTAAATTCAATTAAAAATTTTCCCGCGCATTGCATGTTGCCGGAAATGTTACCGCATTGAAGCGCACACACACACACAGGCACAAACACACCACAATTTTTTCATCCCCCAATTTACAACTCCTCAACTGTTATTTTATTATTCATTCAACATTGCTTATGTGTGTATTTTGCAGTGGCGGGAGATCAAGAGAGTGTAGAAAGTTGTAATTTAGCATTGTTGTTCATTCAATTAACCTCCTGGAGACGAGTGTGTGCTGGCTGGAATTTGAATAAAGTGCCACGGAGAGAAAAACTTTCCACCCTATATTTTTGCCACCCACGCCAAATCCCACACAGTCAACCTCCAGGATTGCACGTGGCTAAAACATCCGCTGAGCTTTTGCCCGTGAATGACAATGGCTGAAAGCAGACACTTAATCGACTCTCCGCTTTTTTGTCCACCCAATCACTTTAGCAACTCTGTGACAAATTCATACAACTTCAAGAGGGATTAAAGGAGAATTTTGTGTTGGCCCAGCAAGATAAAAAGATCTTTGGCATTTACCAGAAGTGCTTAGTGCATTGACTTTAAGGTTTGGCAGTGTGACAACGCTTCATTTTCATCCCCTTTTGCATACCATTTTCGCCCCCCAACAAGGATCACCACCAAACTATCTGGTCTTTCTTTGTAAGCTTCTTCCTACACAACTTGTTGGTTTAGACACAATCGTGAAAAGTTAATCCATAACAAACAATTGAAGTAAAACAAGTTAAAACATCAGTCATGTATTCTTTACGAATTGCACAAATAAATAATAAAATATATTTGGATAATGATTACAATTAATGAATTAAAGTATTTTAATTAACAGCTAAAGTCTCAACTTTAATTATTGGACAAAATATGAATAAACGAATTGTTACAAAGCATTATTTCGATTTTTGGATCAATTAAAATAAGTTAAAATTACACATTCAGGCGGTACGAATTATATTAACACGTGTGAACCAGAATTGTAAATAAAACACAAGTGGTGGAAATTTTAACACGACTTGTGAGATTTAAAAAAAAACTATCATAACATGAAAATTGATCCAAAATTCATGATTTTGTGTCACAAATTATTTCTGCAACTCTTCAAAGCACGCGATAAATGCTTCACATAAATATGTTCCATGAAAAAAAACCCTTTTAAACCACTTCATTTCATTCCACTGCGTTACATCAGAAGCTCCAGGATTTCTTTCCACGAAAAAAAAACACTTGCAAATACTAAATACCGAATTCAGCAAATTTGTCCCACCTACAATGAATGGTAACCGGTCACATCTCTGCAATTGATTTAAATCTGATGGCAAATATCCCTCAAAATTGCGGCGTACATTGCAGTTCCACAGAGGATTTCCTCGTGCAAACAAATTGCACATGGAGATACAAGTGAATATTAATCATGCCGACAAAACATTCTCGTCTGGAGCATCAGCGCTCGGATATAAATTGGTGGTGAAAAGGGAGGCAGAAGTGGAGGAATCACGCAAGAGGCTCAGCATCCCTCCTGGCAGGATGTGTGTGTGCGAGTGTGTGTGTTAAGAGGGCGAATTTTTTTTCCGCCGTCCTGCCCTTTCTGGGCGGCCTGGCCTGGCAGAAAGTGGGTGTACTTGAAACGTGCCAACACTTTTTGTCAAACGAAAATTCCCGGCGAAATCTTGACGGGTAATTTATATCAGGAGAAGCTCATTCCCACTTGATCGATGAAGCACGAAAACAGGAAAATAATGTTGATATATGATGTTATTTGGAGGGCGCGCAAAAAAATTTATTGAAGTGTACACACACTCACGTAAGGCTCCACGTCATAGGAGGTGAATTCCCAGAGACTTGGACGACCTGTTATGCCATGTAAGACACCAGCAGAAGGGCGTTGTTTGAAGGTTTTTTTTCTCTCCTTTCCTCCCCCCCAAACTCTACGCAAAATGTGGAGAAATCTATAAGCAAATTTCATAGCGACTTTGTAGATTTATGGACATACATATTAAGGTGGCAGAAGCAACTAAGAAGATGCCAGAGGGAGATCAAGTGCGACAGTGTGAATTGAAGGAGAGTGTTTTAAGGAAAAGGTGTTTTCTCAAGAACATCCAATATTTAGTATTCTCCCAGAGACTTCACAGTCAGAATTAACTCCCAACCAAATCCTCTATGCCATGAATTGACTCCTCTTGCATAAGAGCCACGTGTGGAAGGCAAGTTGTCTACCCTTCTATGGGTAATATTCCGCCACCAGTACAAGTGAATATATGAGGGGGGTGAAGTGGGGGAAAAAAATCTATATTCCGGGGATCACACCCCCAGTCTTCCCAGGAGTGTCGACAGTGTGGGTGCAAAAAAAGTATGGGGAAAATATATAAACTTCGACATGTTTCTTTATTTATAGTCAGGGAAAATATAAAAGTTCAAATATTGCCACCCTCCTTGTCGACACTCCCACCCCCCAAGCCTGGTGAGGAGCACGAGAGTCCCCGGGAACTGTGTCAAGAGCTGAAGAGGAGAAAAATAAATATCAATTAACTTTGTGAGTTTATTAGCACAAGTTCCAGATTCATCTTCGCAGCACTCATTTTCACTGTGTCGACTCAGCTTCCGCCCACAACTTTCAGCCCTCTCTCCTTCCACCCACCCCCGCTAAACTGCCCTGATGAGGCCATGAAGTTGTCCTCAGCCCAGGGCGACAATCTCATGAAAAGCGCGTCAAAGCGAGCACAGGTTTCAATGGGGCGAAAGCACGCTCTTTCCCTTCAATCGGTAATTGGACTCCTAAAAGTGCTCCTGAGCACCCCAATAAGCCCACAACGTGTGCTCTTTTCACAGATACATCATGTCTCACTCTTCTGCAGGGAGAAAAAAGGCAGTGTGTATGAACTCTGCGCCTGAACAGCATATGGATAGAGGCAATTTATGAATTCCGTGGCATTATACGATATATGCTCTTCGCCATCCTCACACGACAGACACCCCACACACCGTCGCCCTGTGAAGCCTTTCTCTTTCACATCTCCTTTTTTTCCATCCGACATCCGTTCAACCTTCCCTTTTCGCCACTCTTCTGTGAAATATAATTTTTAATTGAAGGCTCTCGCCGCACAGTAAACGAATCTTTTATGTTTGCCTAACCCATAGAATGGGAAATAACAAAACCGAGTGCCGCCACGAGCAATAAAGAATGACAAACAAGTTGAGAGTGGAAAGGATTTTATTAATTTGTCTCTGCCGCACCGGCAAAAAGGAGCTCCAGGGCGGCACAAAGTGGAGGAAATTGTACCGAGTGTGTGTGTGTGTGTGTGGCGAGAGGATTGAAAAATTAATGAATTTAATCTCGCAATAAAGAAAGTTTTCTTGTATTTAATTATTTTCCCTCTCAGACGCAGGAAAACTTGGGGGAGCACATTATTAGCCAAAGGAGAGGATTTCCAGCGCGCCTCTCTCGTTTTTTTCCCCACCATCAAATTCAACAGCGAACCAGCAGCAATTTTTCACTCTCCTTGGGGAGAATTTCCACCCCCATTTAAGCCCCCCGCCACACAGCATTTGCCCACCGAATGGAGATAATGTGTTGCCAATGAAAGTTTGTTGCTGAGAAGCTATTATTCTATGATAATGAGAAAATTGTCCAAAACTCCATCGCACAAGCCACTCAGTAAAGTAAGCTAACATTTCCCGGTGGAAAATGGGGAAAATAAAATATTAGTTTGGAAGTTCAACACTAACTGACTGGCAAAACAATCATACAGAGTTTCTCATTTTACATCCAATCTAACTCGGGGATTATTCTTTCACCCTTGTTTGGCGCGCCCTCAACGACTCTCATACAACTTTGCTTGAATGAGCTGGCGGAAAAAGGAACCACATTGGCTGCCCGTCTCGTTTTTCAATCACTATCAATGGGATTTGCCCCGCATGTGGAGGTTCTTTTATTCGCCAGGGGGCAAAAAAAAATGCGAAGCCATGAAAGGAAACCTCAGCATCACTTGAGAAGTAGCACACCATTGAGACAGCATATTGTGCAAAAATGAATAACAAAACCGACACTCGAGGCTCAGCCCTAGAAAAATTCCACAGCATCATTCAATCGCACTGGGAAATTTCACTATATGTTGCCCATGTTGCGAAAGCGCAGCAGAGTTGTGCGCTTTGTAGATGGAAAATGAGGATCCGCAGCATGAATTCATGTTTTTCCGCCTCACAATGGCTATAAATTGATCCTTCTCTCTTGCGATCTAGAGCAAAAACTCATGAAAATAATATTATTGTAATATTCAAAGGGAAATAATACTGATTTATATACGAAAATTGATGTTTTCACACACTTAGATTCACGTATATTCGTTGCATAACATAGAAAAAACAATTAAGATTGATTTTCCTTAACAAAATTATCCAAATTGTGTTTAAACTTGATTCAAATCCATTGTCGATCTAAATTTGAAGTCTTCAGCTTCAATTGATCGGAAATCAGAAGAGGAAATCTCCCCAAGAACTAGAAAATATCATTGCAAACTATAAAGGAATTATTGTGCTCTCTCTAATCAACAAATAACCGCCAGTAATGTGAAAAGTTTTCCTACAACACACTTTCACTTTGAAGCTCCTGTAAAATTCTTAACAGCAATTTTCCTGAATTCACTCCGCAGCGAAAGGTAAGGAAAGACGCCAAGAAGATTTTGGGAATGATCTTGCCGTCTAATTAAAATTAGGCATACATTTATTGAGGATGAGCAGATAAATTCGGGGAAATGCTTAATGACACTTCACTTTTCCACCCTGTGAGACTTATCTTCAATTCAACCTCCATAAATCCTCCTCCAACTCTGTCTCAAGTACCCACTTGTGTGGCGCAAAAGAGTTGTGTGTTTCGCCTTTTACATCGCGAAAATGGGCACCCCGGCTTTCCTGGCGGTGGGAAATTCTCCGTTTGACTGTTCAATTTGACGCTGGTGGCAAAGAGCCTCGTGTGTGTGTGCCGTAAATTGACTTTTTTATCCCGACGAACTCACATGTGACGAAATGAGAAATAGCCTCGAAGCGATTTGCAAAATAAATTTGTTCTCCTCACTCCATCAGCACGAGAGTCTCAATGTCCTTTTCCCATGGACGAAAAGTGCCCCGAGGAGTTGGGCATGCAAGTATCATTCAATTACACCGGCTCTGTTTTCATCTCTGTACATAAACACGTGAATAATGGCATTAATGGGTTGATGACACATGAAAAGAGACAAGGGTTGTGGGTGTTTTCGGATCCTGTACGAAATTCTATGGCTGAAATCAATCGGCTTCACATATTTTATTAATCCACACCCGCAACAGACTTTTTTTTTATCTCCTCTGTAGATTCACATATGATGCATTTTCAGCACAAAATATCTCCCCAATCGACAAGGGTAGCAAAAAGTGGGCACAAATTGCAGGAAAATATGCTGAAAATTCTAGGGACTAATTAATTTTAGCCATTTGCACAATGCTGCAGCAGACATTGTTTGCCTTTCAATTGCATTTGACTTTGTAAATGCCAGATAAACGCTGACTTTTTCTGCATTCCTCGCACCACTTTTTTTTCTTCCTCCCTCGCTTTATTTGTTTTCCAAGCGACGAGCTTTCAGCTCAAAGCTCTCCGGCACATCAAATGGTGAAAATGTCCAATTTGAAGTGTGTTTGTGGTCTAAAATGCGAATTTTCTTACCCAAACTTCAGTCACACAGTCATTTTTCAAACTTTTATTGTTGTTTTTATCAAAATTGAACAATCACAAATGCTTAACTCCCATGAAATTGTCATTGTCCCTCTTTGCTTGGCTCCTTTATTGGCTCCCAGTGTTCGTATCTCCGCAAGCCGGGAGAAATGAACCAGTGAAAAAATTAATTGACCATAAAAAATGCCCCATGAAATAAATTGTTAGTCTATATCTTCATCGTTGATTTTGCAATCCTCTCTATACGCTCTATATATACATTTTTTTCCAGCGGAGAGAAAATATTGAGGGGTGGTTGAATTATTTTGCAATTGTTGCATATAAATTCTCCCGAACCACGCGCAATAACAGTGGAAATCGACGGAAGGAATGCACGGGGACATGGCAAAAATAAACACGATAGAATTTGGAAGAATATCAAAAATCAACAAGTCTCACAGGATATTGCTGAATATGAATTACAGTGTTGGGTCGCATGCACAGAAGGAGCCACCTGAAATTGTTCACTATCATGTAAATATGACAGAATGCAGTACACACCCTGTCGGAAGTTGCCTTTTACGACAACTTCCCCATTCACCGATCGCATCTGCACGGGGGGAAATTTTTATATTTTCACCCTCTTTTCCCATCCGCACACAACTTCTTTCATGATGTGCAACTCAAATGCATTTTGAGGCTTCGTCGCTGCGACGAGCAATCTTTATTGGTGCATTCAATTTAATTCGCCGTCCTGAACTTGCTTACGTGTAATTTATGGCTCACTTAAAAAGGACTCTGACTTTAATGATGGCATTGATCTCTGAGATGCACTTTGGCATTCGTAGACGACAAACACTCACAACACTCTTCTCAATTGACGAGTAATATTGTATAATTGCACTGCGATAACTGAACGAACACTTCAAAGAGAGAAAGAGAGAATAAAACAGCGATTTAATCACTATATCAATTAAAAAAGTAATTGTAAATATTTGTCAGAAGAATTATGTTTACCATCCAGGGAATTCTCATTATCTGATTGGCAAATGTAATTACCTATTTATCGATTGACATTTCAATTCTTTATTACACAGCATTTACAGTGGATGCTTGATTGTGATTGCTATTAAGATCGCGACTTGGTCTCAAGACAAGACATGCGGCGCTGCAAAATGACATTTCAGATTACAGCGGATATTGTTCAAAATCACATAAATCGTGTGAACTTTAAAAATAAATCACCTGCTTATTATTGGCGAATTATTTGATCATGTATTACAATCTATTTAACACGTACAATTGATGGTGTTTTACTAATTATTTCAGGATGTTTAAAATAGTCTACAATTTATACCTCTAGTTATACAAATTGTCATCGCATTCATGATGTATTTTTAGAGAATTATTGTATACAGTAGCGCTTTCTATCTACGTGTTCCTTGCATGTGACCCTATTTCACATTTTTCGGCAAGGCACATTCGCGCCACAGAAGGGATGCTAAAGCGAAGGATCCCCCACTGTGTGAAGCTGGAATTGCATGCGAGAGAGTGGATTCATGGGTGTGGCAGAGACGTCGAAGCATTTTCCGGCAGTGGAATTTTCCTGTCTTTTGTGCCATGTGTACCCCAGCAAACTGCTGCTTTATGTGCTATGGCAGTATAAATTTCTATGACAATTCCCCGGTGTGGCGTTAATTCCACCATCGCCGGCAGTGCGCAGGTCGAGGGAGTGCTCTCTCTGCATCCCTTAGCAGAGGGCCGTGCGGTGGTCCCTTTCGGCCAGACGCCTTTTCGAACACGCCGGAGCTCCGTGCTTATTTGCAAGGAGATTTGTCTCCTCGTAATTAAATCACACGTTCACGGAGCGCTCCGGCTTCCTGCGGTGCGAACAGGAGGGCGACTTGGGCAGGACGAGAGTGTGTGTGTGTGTGTGTTGAGGAGGAGATGCGAGAAAAAGCTGCAACTTCATCAATACTTGATCCGGAAATGAAGAGTCCCCATCGTGCACACGGTGAGGAGGCGCAGAGCGCTCGGAGAGCGATTGAAAAATCCAACTGTATAGAGAGCCATCAATCATCCATCTCGAGGACCATTCAAAATGTTAATCACGGCATCCCACATCATCGGATATGTATTTTATTTTATAAAACAGGATGCTTTGACGTCCATACTCGAGAGACCACCCTCCGCCCAGCACGATGCTGCGATGATGAAAAGCAGCATAGAAAGCTTCCCATACAAGAGGATAGCAAATGATGATATCTACCCAGAATCACTTCATACATTTTCCCACTTATACACATTCATACAATTCTTCCCGTTCTTTTTTCTCCGCACTTTCGTGCGATTGTATAAATGGAAAATTCATGAAAATCATAGACAAGAGAATTCAAGACCAAAATTGTAGAGCTTTCTATGTAGCATTTTTCCTCCTTCTGTGCTTTTCGCTCTGGGACAGACGAAGAAATATTTCTAGTTCGATGCGTTTTTAGAATTCAATTTATTCCTTATTTGCCATTTCTACTTATTTGATTTTGCCAAAAAAAAACCATTGAATGCGAATCCGTGAAATGTCATTCTCTACATTGATTTATCAACGACGCGCCGTGTTTACTGTGCACTGCATTATGTGTCGTAAATTAAGGGCAGAAATGAAAATAACAGGGCACAGAAAACCATGAAATTGCGATTGAACTGCGTGGATAAAAAATGGCATTTTCCCTGTCATTTTTGGGTAAATAAAAAGTGTGATATTTTGCGTTTTAATAAATATGACCCGTAGAGTTGATGACAATGTAGAAGAATGATTGTGGAAAATGTGATAAAATAGCCAAGAAATTAAGCTTCATTCTCAACTCTAATCCATCGGAAATATCAACACTTTGGGCAGTGAAAAAAAAGTGTGACATGCAATGCAATTGGAGTGGGTGTGATACTTAATTCGGTCAATAATGACATGACAATAAATATTAATTTTGTATTTTGTAAGCCGCGAGTGTGAATATGGATGGGAAAACAAATTCGCATCTCATTCAGTGCTAATTAATTATGCATACGATGATCAATTGAAAGGTCATTTGTTGAAATGGCTAATTAACTCCCCATTAGTGCGATACACACGTGAACTCTTTCCTCCACCACAATTCGCGATATTCAATTAATAACAATTCCCTAATACTGCACCCGGACACCATTCCCCCAGTTCGTCTGTATTTCCGAAATAGAATAATTACGCTATACTAATTATTTTAAATTGATGCTTCGCCACTCTAGCCATTGTTCACATGCCCTTTTTGCCAGAATCCTTCCGCCATTCGGCCTCCAGGATCAGGTTACAAAAATGCACAACATTATATTCTATCATGGCAATGTTCAGCCGCCAAATTTGCGGTTTTTGGTCCAAATTTGTGTGAGCATGATTAAAATTATACCTTGTAATACTTCACGTAGTGCAAAAGGCTTTTGATGTTACAATACATGCAGCTTTTAAAACCCACAACTCTTTGGCCCGCAGTCGGCAATTTCATAAATTCTGTTTCAATTCCGGGCCATTTGTGATACAACCATCCTACAAATTCGACACAGGCCATTAGGAATTTGAGAAGGAGATTTATCAAATAGTGGGTAAATTGTTGGACGTGGGTGGAAAAATTATACCACCCAAGGCATTGTGTTTCGGCTGTGTGCTGATCTCAATTTAAAGGAAAGCATTACTAAGAAAAGATGGGGAAAAATACACATTG
Organism: Phlebotomus argentipes; assembly: GCF_947086385.1. NCBI lineage: Eukaryota > Metazoa > Arthropoda > Insecta > Diptera > Psychodidae > Phlebotomus > Phlebotomus argentipes. The sequence goes on from NW_026776169.1 coordinate 101,692, forward strand.
TATCCTAAATATTGCAGTTTTTCGATGATTTGACAAAAATCAGTGGTATTTTGAGTACTTTTCCCTCTTCTTATTTATTTAATATTGTAAAAAGCGTGAGAGAGGATATTAAGAAATATCAAAGCGTCAAACTTCCGAAAACGTGCGCAAAGCGCGCCATATTCAAACTACTTCAACGATATTTCCTGCAGGTATTCTCATAGATATGATTCATTATATTTGCTTGAAAAAATTTCAAGAAGTCCTTCAGGATTTCCAATGAACTATTCCAAGAATCTGTCAAGGAATTTTCATTAAATATTTAAAGCAAGTACATAGTTTCAAATTCAGTTCGACTTGACAATGGAAAGTAACACAAAGAGCAGCTCCTTGCAAACATCCTTTCTCCCGAGAGCTCTCGAGTGACGTGCAAGTGTATCGTTGAGCAAAGCAGGAAGAAAGGGAATCAAATCACCGGAAAAGAGAAAACCCATCGATTACCGCATCGCTCTTCCGGCGCATTCGAGTGGCAAGGATGGAGCAATGGAGCGCCAGCGGGGGTGGCAAAAGCCACCCCCGCCATCACATATTGCCCCGTATGAGCGCCCGCAGAAATGTTGATTGCTCCTTCGGTCAAGAGTTCGCATGTAAGTTTTGAAAAGAGAGTGGCCCGAAGTCCATTAAATTGGCGGATGATTTGCAGCAATTCAGTAGCATATTTACGATGGGGCAGCAGCACAAGTGAAACTTTCTGCGCGAGGAGCTGTTTTCATCCAGCCAATTTAAATTGCACTACAACACAATTTTCTCCAGCATTTCACCTCCACACGCTCTGGGGTGGGGCTCTGAGAATTGCCTCATCACTGGGAGAGATGGGCTAAATGAATTATCCTCGGGTCCCAGGCCATGAGATGCACTTTGTGGCCCAATAAAAATGTCTGTTTTATTTTGCAGAGAAAAGCCATCGTCGAAAAGAGAGTATGTGTATTGTGTGAGAGCCAATGCAATGGTCCATTTGCTCGCCAAGCCAAAAGTCTCTCTCTCTGTTGCATTATGACTTTCGTTTCGCTATTCGATTTTCAGGGGGTGGATGGAGAAAATTGAAAATTTCCCTCTGCAATCGTAATTCAAATTTTTTCCCCACCAGCCACTTCTCACCATGACCATCAATTTGCTGTAGAATTTACCTCTGCACGACCCTTTTTTCCACATCATCGCCCAGCGCCAGAGACTCTTGCTAAATATTCCCAGTCAATTATCACACATCATCAAAGCTGTACGAGGGAAATTGTCCCTTGGGTTCGTGGTAAATGAAGGATATAATTCCACCTCTAGCCGAAAGCTTCATCCTGAAAGAAAAACAGCACATAACACACGCTCGCAAAAGCTCCACAGAGCTACATATATTGGACGATCAAACGCACTGGCAAACATTGTATATAGTTTTGGGACGAGCAATTTCCGCTACACAAGACATCCTTTGCGACTTTGCAAAAGCTTTTGCGCTCTGTAGGAAAATGAATTCTGCCAGTGAAAATCTGCAGAAATTAATTTACAGTCTCGCACATGAGATGATCGAAATGAGACAGCAAAGTATGAGAAGCTATGTAATTAAATTCCGCTGATTAAAAATCTTTGTGAAACTTTTCACAAGTTATCAGAGTGTGAAAATTGATGACAGTCACATTGTGCTGTAAACTTTTGCTATGGGAGGAAATGAAAAATACAAGAATTTGTCGAAGCTTTCAGCTGATAAATTGATCCTCTCCATCCGCACGGCAAATTCCCATGACATTTTACACAAGAGCGCGACATAGAAATTAAAAAGTACTTTTTATCCCCACTTATACAATATTAGGGGAAAGTTTGTATATGCAGTGATTTTCTATGGCACTTGCACTGATGCACAAACTGGAGTGCGATCATTAAAAGTCACAATTTGTGAATTCATTACAAAACCATCACAAATTCACGCAGTGTTTTTTTCTTCGTCATCGTGCAATTTTAAATTCACATGTTGATTAATTAACGCGGAGCTTCCTCAACACGTAATTAGCATAAAACGTGGCTGGCAGAGTTGCAATTAGAACAATCTCTGTCCATCCCTAACACACAATTCCGACCCCATTTTTGCTTCCCCCAGACAGCGAGAGATCGAATTAATTAAAATTATCTCCTCTCGCCAATGTGTTCCGTCGCGCTTCGGCAACATTGCAATTTGGTGGTCAAGAGTGAGTCCATTAGTCGTGATCGTGGATGAGAAAATGGTGTTCCAATATGAGGAATCATGGTCTCCGAAGCCCAGGAATTACCCGTAATTATGGTAAGCGGCTTTGTTGTTGCGATTACTCGATACGAATCAAATTCAATTAAGCCCCAAATACGCCAACTCATAATTCCATGTATGAATGTTGGCCGATGATACTTGTTTCAATATGAGAATATAGTTAAGGGTGCACTATCAGATAAAATGAGGCCTGTGGAGGGTTCCAACGGTGGCAATTGCTGGGCAAGAAAGCATATTTAACACCGAGGGGAAATAGAATATTCAAAAAATGAATTCTTGCCACAAATTTCCGCCAGAAGGCAGCAGTTTTAAGGCATGAAGAAGTTACAACGATATTTCCCAAAGGCTAGTTTGGCTCTGTGATTAGAGAAGTTCAAGTCTAGCTTGTGGTAATTTTTGCCACATATTTTCATACCGTCACAATAAGGGCGGTTTAAACGCTTTCCAATAAATAATTATCCACAACGACATGTAAAAATCATATAGAAATCAAACTTTTAGAGATCAAGACATTTATTGCCCTTTTGTAAAGGATTTGAAAAAGAATTTATCGTTAGTTATATAAATCCAATTGTTCATTAAGCAGCTTCATTAGCAGTTTAAGTAAACAATGCTAGTGAAAAACAGTCTAAAAACCCACGCTTTTCACTCTCAAATGTGCACAATTTTAATTGAAGTTTAATTAATGAAATTTCAGAGTGAAAAGTAGATTTTTGCCCATGTGCAATCCGCCATCGGTCCACTGTATTCATTCATTAGGTGAGCGCCGAGCATTTAGAGCGAGCCATGAATTGTGTGTGCTGTGCTGTTGGAATTTCACTAGCTGTCAGAGTGAATAATGAAATGAGTGACGAGATTTCGAGATATGATTTTGCCAAAAGGCCCCCAAGCTTCACCTTCGCTCTCACACCCCCTCCCAAAAACCCACCCCAAAGCCAGTGTGTCCCCGGCGATGAATTCGTCTCTCGCTGGAAGGGAAGAAAATGTGCGAGCGCACCAAGTTGTGTGTGTGTGTATAAAGTACATTTGAGAGCAGTTTAATTTCCGGTGTTGTCCCAAAGTTTTGGATTAACTTAAATACTAAGTTTCCACTCCTCACGACTCCCGATATACATGTGATGAAATACTGCCATTATGATAATAAGAAGTGAGCCCCCATTTGAGATTACTTTAAGCGTGACTTTCTGGGGAAACACAATATGACTTGTGATGTTTGAAATTTGATTTTCACTCCGCTAAGGAGTTCGCATTTACGTCTTTTGATGGCACTTGAGTATATGTGGTGGAGAATTATTAAATTTCATCTTCAAAATGCCTTATAATTGTTCCACGCAAGTCAACTTCTCCCGATGTCAGACATATTAATTTTCCACACTTACAGCGACTTGCATTGTTCTTCCCAATGAATTTTACACTTCTTTCTCTATGTCAAAACTCAACCCAAAAGTCTCTCAATCCATTATATATGTGTCATATCGCATGACACACGGGGTAAAGTGACTGTAAAGAGACGTTCTGTGGAAGTGCTAATATTCTTTGGGCGCGCGAAAGGATGAGAGAGAGAATTATACTGTGTAGGGAAACTTTTCTTATTAATCCTTTTCAGCTACGGAGCCGGAGTGATATCAAATGGCAGTTTTGATTTACACTCATCCCCCAACCCCGCATAGTGTCAATAGGGGATGATTTTTGCGCTTCAATTGTGTCGGAATTTCGTGAGATTTCCGTCTTGTTTCACCCAACGAATTCCCATCATTTCATCTCCCGCACTTTTCTCCTGTGTATTTTTCCCCATTCCGGACTGGATGGAATTTTCCCGGAGAATTTTCGTCTATTGGGTGGGAAAAATACTCCTCAGTTGAAGAAAATACAATAAAATTCTCACCATGTCTCACACAAAATTGCTAGTATAGCGACAAAGAATCACATTACAACCTCTCCCAAGACAAAAAGCAGGAGGCAATACAATAGCGTCCGTGCATTCAATGTATAATGAAATAAATTTCCCTCTCGCGCGAGGTGTAACTGTGGAGGAAAAGTATAGAGTTTTCCGCGCATAATCGCATAATTCTCTACAATGATGACCCGGATTTTCGTAAAAAAAGCGAGTATATAAATCTTTTCAGCCTCAAAATTGCATTTCTAGAAATCACTGAGCATCTCTGCCAGTGAAGATGCGTCGTAAAAACTAATAGAAAATAAATCAGAGCCCTGAAGAGCATCCCATCACTCTTGGGAGATTTTCCCATTAAACGTTCTACGCATTTCTTCCACAGCTCTGCGCGCTCTCCCAAGTTTCGGTAGAGGCCATAAAACTTTCCTTCATATTTGACTAAAGTGTCGAAATTTACGATTTTCAATTTTCTCGACAATTGAATTCAACTCAAACCGAATTAACTTTCACGACCCTGATCGATGAGCCGCGTGTTTTCGTGGGGGGTTGAAAGAGAAACTTTTCGGGGATCGGATATATCGTCGAGAGCAACTGAAATGCGATGATGGAAGTAATCAAAATAGATTTCAATTAAATTGCTCTAAGTAAAGTGAATTACTCCACGACTCTCGCCCATCTCGCATTTCTGCAAATGCACATCCTGTGAGCGCCATGGCTGACAGTGAAAGGAAGTGTGCGGCCGTGGGTAGAAAAAAAAACTCCACGAGGATATAATTTACTACATGGGAAATTATCATAAATTAAGTTGATGCCACGCGAGTAAAATTATTATCATGGAGCCGTAGAATGTAAAATGAAGTCAATATGAGGAAGAGGATGATGTTCATATCGCGGAGGCGAAATTTATTGGGTGTATCGCACATGCAGCTGGCCCAATAATGAATTTTCTGTTTTCATTATATGGCGCACATATATATTTTGCCAGGGCGCGCCGGAGTCCATAGTGTAGAAAATACAATTTTCTATGAAAACATCATTAATCAATTTTGTGCATTTCATCAGACACACACAAACACCGCTGGAAGTCCATCGGTAAATACAGACGTGTGTGCGACAGGATATGCACTAATATCCATGAACGAATTATACTCCATTAATAACTATTCGTTTTCCAAATAGTTGTGCAATCATTTCACATAATTAATTCGTCTGCGGGATGAAAAAAACACGCTAATTGATATGACTGATGTGGAGTTGTCGCGCGCGAAAAGAGCTGCAATGAAAATTAATAATAATTCCAAATTTTGGTCGCTGAAAATCCTCGCCAAGGGGCAGATATTATGGTCGAAAGTGGTGTACAGCTTTGCAGAAATGCTAAAAATTAATACTAAAAAGCTTCTATTTCAACAAATTAGGCATTTTCTAAATTATTTTGCTTAGAAAAATCAATTATATGGCTTTTCTAGGTTATGTGATTGATTAAATGAGCCCCAAATTTATCACATTTGTGTTTAAACTTCGAATATTTCTCTTTTATGTAGCCAAGTTAAGCATTTGTGTTTGGAAAACTTAATATTGATTGAGAAAAATCCTTAAAGTCAAACATAACCTCAAAAATGTCATTTCTGTTCGGAAAAATATCTCTTTTCTTGGTCATTCCTGCGGTTTGTGCTTGAATTTGGTCAATTCAACCTGTGATATTTGCTATATTTACTCATTTTTGAATTCCAAAAAGGATTTCTTGAGTGCTTTCATAACCTCACAATTTGTTCAGAGTTTATCTAAGCATTTTTTGAAGACAAAACAAGAAAATCAAGACAGAAGCAAATCCTGGAGGTATTAAGATAACTTCTTGTAAACTGAAATCTAAGCATTTAAAGAATTTAATCCTCTTGTGACGGAAAAACCTGGATTAGATTCTTATAGGTCAAAAATTAATTATGAAAACAGTTAAAGGCGTCTAAGAACTCATGAAAAATGCCTTCAAATGTTGTTCAAAAGTGTCTTAAGTGTTACAAATTCTGCACAGAAACTTGTAAAAGTCCCAGGAAGTGATGTACAGATTTCAGACATACTATCTCCCCCTTGATCCCCGCAGTGTTTATTGAGTCGAGAAAATGGCACAAAAATGGAGAAATTTAGGCACAAATATCAATTTTTCCCACTGAGGCTCCGCAGACTCTATGACTCCTCATAAAAGCTCTAAACTGAGATTTCTCGTCCCGTTTGGGAAAAATTACGAGGTGGAATATCGAACAGGAAGGCGGCGTTTCGTGGCGGAAGAGGATTAACGTTAGGCGTGTGTGTAAAAATGTGTGGAAGCAACAATGTTGTATTTTAAGCATCATTTAGATTATGACATCCAAAGTGCACATCTATTCTCGTTAAGCACTAAATTATATAGCTTGAGGACCTCGTCGGAAATGGAGCATGTGAAATTGCACAACATACACAGAGAGAGGAGAGTTTTTCACTCGGCATTTCCACTTTGGTAAATGCACATACGTATCTTTGTGGTGCTATTTCTGGCCAAAAAGTATATGCGCGACCCCAAAATGAGACTGCAAGAGTTTTTCGCCTTGAGCTCTCTTTGCGGGAATGTTATTTTTGCGAAATTTATTGTGGCCATTATGTGAAATTCCTTTTGAAAGCTCTGCGGATACATTGCTCCAATAAAAGCCAAATTACAATTTGTCTCCTCCTCGGGTAAATAACGTACAACACCGCGCTGTACTCCATGTCCAAAAATCACATTGCTCCACATCGTCAAGGGGTTGTTCTGGGGCTGTGTTTGTGTGTGCGAAAGCAGAGAAAAAGCCTCCCCCGTGTTCGCCCCCAAAAGAGGAACTTTTCCATTGTGGGGTTGGCTAAGGAATGCAGGAGGACTCACAGAGTCGCTTTGACGAAAAGTTTTTACCATCACCATATATGTGTATATATGGAGCGAGAGACAAAAATGAGATTATACAAATGCAAGGAGAAATTTTCAAAAGGGTTCAGCGATACACGTCCCACCCCAATTTGGGCAAATTCCTCACATCTGTATACGCCAGTACTTCGACAAAAGCTCATCTCCATCGGAAATTCTATTTCGTCCTCCAAGTCCTGCATGCTTCATTGGCTGCAGAAGCCAATTCCACCCTCCTTTGCATCGTCTTCCAGTCCTCAAATATATCGTATGCCAGAACATGGGGGAATTTGTCGAAATCCAAAGTGACGACGATGGAAGCATGTGTGCGAGTAATTTAATAGAGCTTTCCGATGAGGAGCGCATCCCTTTTTTCACCCTCCGCCCGCGACGCAATATATATTTCACCATCCTGGGGATCATGATGGAATTTTGATGCAACAAATTGAACAAAATTGCACCGCCCAGCGCCAGCTAAAGCTCCCCCGCCATCTGTCTGTGTAAATTCTCGGCAATTTTAATCAATCAACACCTCGAAAGTGAAATATATATGTTGACAATATATAATCTTGGTGCTGCAGAAGCTAAATCCCAGCCAATTTACTCACTCAACTCCATCACACTTCACCCCCACAGCGCGCCAGAGCGCCCAAAAGAGTCGCATCCCCGGGATGAAAATTGTATGATTTGCCTGGCATTTATATAGAAAAGCCATTTTACGATACACTGACCCCTGCCGACAGGATAGCAATTTCATTAAATTTGTTATTTATAACTGGTTTTTATGAAATAACGTGTTACATATAGATCAACATAAAAGTGGCTGTAAAAAGCTCGCGCGCAGTTCGCCCCAGCTTTATGAATTTTTACTTTCACACTGTGATTCAGTCGAGCTTTCAGCGAGCCGCACAGCTTCGCCCCCAAACCGCCACAACTGATCCCAAAGTGCACCCATAAAAGCGTCTTATAATACATTTATTTTTTAATATAAACCCCTCAAATCGCACCCCATAAAAATTGCGATGCGTCTAATAACGATGAATGGCAGGAAGTGCTTTGCGCGGATCAGGCAGAAAAAGCTCAACACAGAAAATGAAATTAAAATTATGTCCCATCCAGAAATGCTGGCGAAATCTCTTCCTTTCCTCCTCAAACCCACCCTCGCGCCATCCGGATGGGTGTCCATAAAACTGTCCAAAATATCCCTCATTTATGGACGAACGAATAAAGGAGACGAGAGAGAGACATTAGAAGTGGAGGAAAAATGTCACTCAATAATTTCTATGGTCGCCATTCAACATGAATGAACCAAATGTGTGGCGGAGAGTAATGTTCGCGGTGATCATAAAATCATTTTCGCTCTTCATTTGAGGTGTGTGGTTTGAGGGAATTTGTGTTGAGAGTTCTTGTGCTTCGCGAATTATGATTTAATAATATAATATTCCATCCGTGGAGTTAAAAAGCTCAACATCTGCAGAAAAGTGAAGGCAAAGAGTCTCTAAACCGCCTGAAAACTTTATAAAATCGAAGTTTCCACTCTCTTGCGAGATACTTTATTCCTAACTGACTTCCTGCATGTGATATTTTTATCAAATTACGAGATACATTTTACCTCCAATCCCACCCTTTTCAAAGTCCTTCAGGGTGCATTGGAGAGAACAGAACTTTCCCGAAGAAATTCCCTGCCATCGTGACCACTTGATAGCAAGCAAGCGGAACTTAAGCTCCAAAGGATTGAGTTGATTGCTTATGATGTCTCTGCAATTGTACATAGAGAGAGGATTGACTCCCAGGGAGGTAAGTTTAATTATTATGAGTGAACTAACAGAGCTAACAAAACCTAATATCTCCGTGGAAAGTAATTCTATTTAGCTAATTAAATTTTACGGTTACTTGATGCTTAGCTATCAAGTTTCAATCAACATGCTCACAATGGAACAATATTGAGATTAGAATTTACCTAATTTACCTGCTGATGCTGCCACTCCCTTGAAAATCGGCTTTCTGGCATTTGTGTGAGTGTGTCTCTGCATGTTAACACACCCAGTCAACATTCAGAGACGTGCTCTATACCTTCGACCAGCTGCACTCCATGGCTACATTTTCCACCCGAAACACTCATTAGCAGACTGAGTGGTGAGCGCTTGAAAAGAGAGAAAATAACTCCGGCAAGAGGTGCAAAGTTGAGCTTGGAATTCGCCCCCGCATTGTCCGAGCGGGTGGACTTTTGGGGGGGTGGCTGGCCAAACTCATATCAACAGCCCATCGACTGTCATTATCACTCACGAATACAGGAGCAATTACTGCACGGTGTGACTCACAGGATCGAATTACGTCCGTCCTGAGTGGAATAATTAATCAGCAACAGACACCCTCACCGCAAATAGACTAACTCATCAAAATTATCTGCTGTACTTGATATGGTGCGGCGAATTGAATCTGTCTAGCATGGCTTCTCAAAAGTCCATCATTTCCAGCCCAAAAAGCACGCCCAACTCATGTCAATCACTGATTTTCATCAATTTTCTCCATTTATGTAATTCATTGAAATTTGATATGAATTCAATACATCCCACGCCGTGCGTGCTTCGTTGCTTTGTACACGCATCAGCGCAAGTGAACTCGATGGGCTTCTAAGGGGTGAGAGAAAAGCTCACAAGCGTCCACCATTCGTCCGCGTGTGTCAATGGCGGAATGTCCCCGAAATTCTGCACTAACAGTCTCATTATTCACTACAGATTTCGTTACAGCAGAGTTAGGAGCTTTGCCCAGATTGCAAATGGGCGAAAATTATAGCTACATTGACCGGTATTTCGCGACGCCACGTGACTTGTCGTCAGACCAAGTCGTTATCTTAACAAGCATTAGAATTGCACATAAACCACGGTTTTAGCAGAGCTCTACAATATTGAATTCCACCAACTCTGGAGCACTTTTCTCAACTCAACCCAGATTGATCCATCTCACACATGAACTAATATCAAATATGAATTCCAGAATGGAAATCTGAAGGGTTTCACCGTGATTTTCAGCATAGAAACTCTTTTTTTTCATGCACTGTAAAAGCACGCCCGATTAAGTGGATGAGCGGCGGGTGGAAAAAGCATGCAACTCACGCTGAATCGTGATTTATGCACAACAATGGGGAAAAAATATTTCAATCGTGCGTTGAGAATCCATCACAGAATTTCAGTTGCGAAACCACAGAACTCTCTAGCATTTGTCAGGGGGTTCTGGAGTGAATTTGGGGGTATTGAAACACGATGATTGAGTATTACGGGAAATACGAGGACATATGGATGAATGCGAAATGTCGCTTAATCGGACTTAAAATGTGCCCATGGGATGGAAATGTGGCGCAATTTTGCAGACAAGTCACTGATGCTACCCTTGCTCGAAACTGATTGGATATTAATCAATTTATTGAGGGGATGACATTTCGGGGCCCTCGTGAGCAATATGATGCCCTCTGAGCTTCGGCCCTTTTGCCATGTACGAATTTCATGGCAATCGTAAACTCAACTAGACTCGATCTCGCGAGTGTGTTTGCTCAATTTTCCTCCCCCTTTCGGTCGACATTGTCTCGATGCTGGGCGAAGAATTGGAAGATACAACCCACTTTTCTGATAAGCTATCAATTCGTAATTTTCCTCTGTTGACAAAGCTCGCATATATACATTCGCTCCCTCGTATCTCACCCGCTCTTCGCCACTCTGTTTACTGTTGGCCCCATAAACGAGGAATCGATTTAACAATTTATGCTGTAACTTTGGAAAAATATTTAAAGAGAGTGTATTGCTACAAGGGATGAACTTGAAGAGGAAATGACGGGGTGGGTGAAATGAACTGTAATGCCATCGCGCGCCCTAATTTTGCTCCGCGCAAAAGCTCGTAGCATGAAATGATTAAAGTTCCCTACCGAAAAGCGTTCATTTGCTAAACTAAACTTTAACATGGAGCTGGCAATAATCCAAATCAGTGTCATGGTTTCTCTCCGTATTCCCACTGTCTGTAATTCCCTCTGTCTCACTCAATATCATGGCCTCGGGGGTGCAAAAAGATCTCCTCAGCGGGTGTTCTTGGGCATCCACCACGCCCGCACCCCTCCCGATGGCAAATGGCATCGGGAGGGAGGCGAGAGCGATTTAAGCCAATGACTCTACTATTAGAAACTTTTTAATTTCATATTGTGAGAAGTGATGGTATTTTTAGATATTTAAAAAGTCATTTATTCAGTGGCAGGAAAACTTCCATCGCATTTTTCACGTCTCACCCAACCCACCGTCAATCTCGCCCACAAAAAATCCCCGACAAGTCCTGCAACCCTCCCAACACACACACACACACGGGCCCTAACCCCAGATGAGGCAGGAAAAAGGAGTGTGTTGCACTTTCTTCAAGGATCAAACTGCTTAAAATTCACACAGCGTCTCTCAAATCGATTCATTCTTCTCTCCACTTTTCAAGAATGGAGCATTTTTCATCTTCATCCATTTCACCAAACTGTCTACGAGGCAGATTTCGAAAAAATCTCTTCACTCACTTTTTCCACCCTCCCACACTATGAACTTTTCATCCCCCCACCCCGCGCGCACGCCTCCCCTGACAGTGTAATCGTGTGAATTTATCGATCTGATTCATCATCCCGAACTACTACACGTGAATATTTAACAGACATTGAGCAAATTTTCTGGAAATTCCTTCCTTCCGATCTCACACGTTCTTCCGCCCCGGAGTCACCCAGCGCAAAATGATCCCCACATTCAGTGAAATGGCTGGGCTTTTTCTACCCACGAGAGGCAGATAAATGCTGCATCTAATATGGCTAGACATTTATTTTGTGCCTCCATGTGCTGAAAAAGGATGTGAATTTGGCAGAAAATCTATCGATTCACACAAATGCTATCTTCTAGAGAGTTGTAGGCCATCTCTTTCCCTTCCCAAAGTGCCACTGATCTTGAAAATCCATCGAAAAATTACTCAAAAATTAATATTTTTAGTACAAAATACACAATAAAAGATTAACTATCCTTCCATTGCTGGACACAATCAGTGATTAATTGCTATAAAATTGAAAAATCTCAATCGAAAAGCTATGAAGAAAGACAGCAACTGTAGCCAAATACAAGGAAATCTTTCGCCGTCTTCACGCATGTCGGAAAACTTGTGCGCCCCTCGTTTGTTGCCTCACATCATCTCGCCCATTTCGCTGAAATTGCTGACTATGTATATAAATTAAATATTATGGTGTGCTGTAATTATTAGAATCGTAATCGCACGGCAGACACAGGGCGAAACAAGACAGACCGATGGGAAAAAAGGGCGATGAGGGAGGCAAAAGCGGATGTCTTACATGGAATTATACAATCTGTGAATTTTACGAGAGACTTGTGTGTGGTAAAATGCGAAACAGTGCGAGCGTGCATCGAATAATAAACGCCATTTTTATATCTCAAGGTTTAATAAACACCAAACCTTTATACGCGCCCCTCATAAAAATAAATTCTTAAACTCGCCCTCTCCACGTTGGGAATTTTAATACTTTATAGAGAGTGGTTTTGTTGGATTTTCCAACATGTCCATGAGACACTATGTGTGCACCAGTGACTGGGGGGTGGGCCTAGGGGGTGGTGGTGGTCTGGAGAATTGTGGCATATCACATTTGCCGGCCGCCATGGGAGCCGCACATCTCTGAGAGATTTCTGCAGTCGACACTCGTATCTACCTCACAATCTCTCACAGCGTCTCGCCCAGGAAAAGAAGGCGTCCCTCTCATGAGAAAATCAGAAAGGACTGTCTTGAGGTGCTGAGCTGGAAGCGCCGTAGATTTCAGATTGCAAATTAAGGTTCTTTCAGCTGCCAAGAAGGCGACATCTTCCACGCTCTTAATGTCAACCATTTGAAAAGGCGCAATCTCCGAAACTAAAAGCGCCCCTGATAAGCATGATGAAACCACACAAGATCTCATGATACTGAATTAGTTGTTTCTTGAACCAAAATGCACTCTTAATTGGGTATTTTGTTTGGGCAATTAATTTAATCCGTCAACATTTGAGTTGCTCTGCTCATAAACGAGGCAAAATTGCATAATTAGTAGGGATTTTCACCGAGTGCCAATGACTTTTCACTGGCTTTTCACTGTGTTGTCTGGGAAATTTTGCCCAACTTGATGATTTAATGAATTAATTCCGTCATCTCTGATACGCTCAGGCTATCTGCTCGAGTGTCTGGGTGCTTTCTCAAGCAATCCCTTATTTGCTGCATAAATTGACAGAAAATCTTTATGCACCATCTTGCCTTTCAATTATCTCCTATCTTATCTATGTGAATTGTCTACTTGAGACGAGGAGCGATGTGCGAAGACTATGAGAATAGTGCAGAGCTATAAAATGCATAACTGTTTGCTCGAGAATTGCCACAACTCCTCTTGCGGCGTCTTTCCTCTCTCACGAAAACTATTCTCGTCGTCCAAAGTCATCGGAATAAGTGATGCGGACACTTACCCAGCATCCACTTGTATTGGGTGATGATTGATCAAATCGGAATTGCCACAGGATCCGCAATCTCGAGATGCTCTCGAATCCACACAGGGGAGAAGAAAATCCATCCACGGGAGACATTCTTTCGCAATTTTCAATTTTCACCAACTCGCTTCGGGAATACAATTCAAATTAGTGAATTAAGTGAACTGGACAGCCAATCTCATCATCTTCTCCACCTGCCACATGAAATTGAACAGCCACCCGTGGAGATATTGAATTGACAAACAATTCCCATCAGCGTCTTTCGGAAAAGGGATGCGAATTTACCTTAGCGAAATTTCGTGACTCACGGAGGATTCTCTCAATTAAAGTTTTAATATCATGTGTACACAATAAGACACCGTGTCATCCATAAGGAGCGTATAAACTCCCTGACAAACTAAAATTGTGTGTATAATTATAGAGAAAGACGTGAACTATCCAACTGTGTATAATCTCATAAGAAAATCACACACACAACTTAAATTACACGAGTCTTGCATTACATGACCGGAGAAAAGTTACACTTTCTACTCTCTCTCTCTCTCTCTCTCTCTCGTGTGGCAAACTTTGTACTACGTACATATTTTCTTATCCACCGAAAATACATAAATATAAATAATAATCCCCACCACACAGTGACAATGATATAGTCGAGAATTTACAGTATTTCAGTTATATCAATTTTATGGTTGAGAAATACGACATTTTCTATTATTTCTCAATTCTCTGACGCTCTTTCTAAGTCTCACAAGAGGTTCAGTCTTGCATTTCGCCAAAGTTACCGATCAACAGAGTGAAAAAAAACTTTTTCAAATCCACCGATTTATTGAATAATAAGAATGTGTAAAATTTCATTGAAAAAATCTTACAAAACACCACAATATTCTAAATTATTAAATAAATTAGCAATTTTGTCATACAGAAATTAAAAGAAAATATACAAATTCATCTAGAATTGTTGAATATAGGAGAATTTCAAAGAATTTGTGTACCAAAATATCATTTTTTCATGGAAAATATGATAAATGTTTTTATATTTCATATAAATTTCCAAAATTTCACGAAATATTTGATTCAATGAGTATTTTCATTGAATTTGACACACAAATTCACTGAAACTTTGGAAAAACGTGCGTTTTTCCATGTATTTCATCCCTCTCAAGACGTGGATTATGACTTTAGAAAGCTCTCTTCGGGCATCCCGTCGAGCTGATGGCCTCCGATGCGGTGCAGAGCCGAAAATCGTGCCAGTTGTGCAGTGAATACACCCCCATGTGGCACTTTCTTCATTTGCAGTCATGGACTCAGCTTCGCACGCGGCAAAACAATGACTTTTGCACCCCGGCTTCTTGTGACTGATTGCAGAGGGAGAAATTCATATAATGAATTATAATCTCATATAAGTTGGTAATTCGAATCACCCGCTCGCTGCGCATCCCCGAGACTGTATTTTTGGCTCTCGCCGAGGCGCACAAGGTATGGGAATCATATGAAGATTCATATATGCACTGTACGTTTCTGAATAAAACTTTCAAAGCTAATATATTTCGTTCGTGTTGCTCAACCCACCCACAGCTGGTCCCACACTGTCCCCCCTCCCAACCACCCTCTGGCCCCCAAAGCCCCAGGAGTCCCGACATGAAGCGCCTCGCCACCCTTTGCCATACAATTTACATCTTGCCATCGAGCTGCGGAGATGTGAAGCCTTCCTCGGGCGTCCGATCCGAAATAGGAGTCACGTATTGTCATGAAACTCAAAAGGTCATTTCTTTGTCTTCTCCGGCACAGCATCAGCCATGCAGACAGCTTCCCCAGAATTCTTCCCCGGCCCGCAGTAAATTCTCCACCGGGGGTGGATGTTGTGTGTTGACACGGAGTCTTACCAAGTCCCTCATCCACCCACCTCGACACTTATGAATATTTTTATATACACACACACGAAAAATGGCACATTACACACTATGGCAGAAGATCCCGTGGACGGAGAGGCGACCAAGAATGGGCAAACGTCTCCATCGCCTGAGTGAAATGATATACAGCACAGCGAGAGAAAATATATTTGCATAAATATTTTGGCATTGTGTGCAAATAGTTGGGGAACAGGACGAGAGAGCGCGGGGTGGGAATGATGGGGTGGATAAAAAAAAACTGTGTACGAGAGGAATAAAATGCAAAATGAGACAAAATCCGGTTGAATGTTTCGCAGCCTTGCTCACAGTAAATTTTTAATATATGCATCTTCCCCGACAGAAATTAATACAGCCATCCTTCCGTTGACGCTTCGCTGTTTATTTTGCATCACACGCGAAAAGCTTCATTTTCACCATGCATGTCCCAGCTGACATAGCGTCATGTGCTATTTGCAGTGCATGCAATCGATATTTTCCCAGAATTACTAACATTTCACTCCTTTAATTGTCATAATTCTGCTCTGGCTTCAACACTGGGCAAACTGCGACATGAGAAGTGGCGGAAAAGTTATTAAGTTTCATATTTCGTATTATTGCGAACACTGAATTTAGCCCTTTATGCTATAATAAGTGCGGAAGTGAATGAAGAAATGCGGAAAAACTGAGAAAAAGTTATGAATTTATCCCACAAATTTGAAATGTCGGTAAGTTTTTGCACTTATCGACACGGATTGCGTGCAATTTCCTTTCTTTTTGCACAAAATTTGCCCTCAAGTTGGACACTTTTATTATTAAATTTCACTGTCCTCGCGATTGTGATGCAAGCTTTGGGAATTTGACTTCGCCGAAGTCTCGTGGAAATCCTCTTGTGGTCGTCAGAGGACTTGTGTGAAAAATACTCGCAGCTAAATACGTGCATAAATTCTTGTGCAAATAGCTTGCGTGTCTGCTGGGTTATTTATGAGCGGCAGCGAGGGTGGGAAATGATGAAAAAGCCCGACGCGCATCACTCACCATTTTAAAGACTTTCAATTTCTCATTTTGCACAGCTCTTTGGTGCAACTGAGGGGAAAACTTTAATGTTTCACTACATGACACGCCACCAAATGAACTCTGACACCTCCAAAGCACACATTCTAGGGCGGGGACGACGCGCAGAGAGTGATTTTGATTGTGTAGCAGAGCAATCTTATCGCACACAACAAAACACACAATAACAATTCGTCAAATGATTAATGGAAGTGTCTGCAGTAAATCACGAAATTCTCTACAGAATATAATTGGGACAATTAGAGAAATTTGTAATTTGATGTTAGACACGAGAGATCTCTGAGGAGTTCTCCTCAAGCATTTCTCAATTCCTCGCACCCAATCCAGCACACTTTGCCCCCAATAAGAATGTGTATATGTGCGAGAGTGAGAGAGAGAGGGAGAGGGTGAAGAAGTTAATGACTGTTAAATTGCTCCAGTATTACTTGGCTAAAGTGAGCCCATTTGAGACGCGAACGGCAGGAGAAGTCCCAAAATCCAGGATAAAAGTTTAACTCGTAATTGAATTAACCGATGGAATTCCACTTTTTGGGCGCTATACGCCAAATGAAGGATCAGTAATGCTCCATCTCCCATTAATTATTCTCTCTGTATGTGAGAGAAGAGCTTCAGATGTCTATTGCGCTCTTGAATATTCAGGACAAGGGAAAAGGCGTGATAATTTAACCGCATCACAACCTCTGTCGGCTTTTTTCACACCATTCAAACTCACATGCAGATCAAATTCACGATGAAATGTGCATAATCGGGATAATCAAATAAAGCATCAGCATTGATTCTTTCTGCTCATAAATGTGAGAATTGCAAGGGGAAATTATTAAGCTTTGCACTACAAAAGCTTCTGTTGTAACAAATTGAGACATTTTGTAGATTATTTTACCTAGAAAATAATTATTTTATTATTTTTCTAGGTTATGTGATTGATTTTAAACAGATTCACGTGATTAATTAACTCTCAAATTGATCAAATTTGTATTTAAACATGAGAATATTTCTCTTTTAGTTGGTAGAGTTGAACATTTGTGTTCAAAACTCTCTGATTGGTTTAATTTTAAGTACTAAACAGAACAAAAGTCAATCATAACCTCAAAAATGTCATTTTAATCTGGAATAATCTATTTTTTCTCAGTTCTTTCCGTAGTTTGTGAATTGAAGTGAAAAAATCATGATAATTATCTAGTCAAATCTGTCATATTTGAATTCAAATGAGTCCAAGAAAGGTTTTTAAGTCGAATTCATAACCTCACAATTTGATCACAATGTTTCAAGGCATTCTTCAAAGCAAAAACTAGAAAATAAAGACAGAAATTGTTCATGAACATGTGAAATCTGAGCTTTCGAGGAGTTCAACCCTCGGAAAAGCGACAGAAAATGTCTTTAAAAGCGTTTGTAAGTGTACAGATTATCATTAGGCACATTATCTCCCCCTTGCAGAGTTGCCCGGATAAAATGCAGTGTAAAATATGCCTGAAATCATTAAATTGTCCATCTAGAAACTCTGCAACTTCACCACAAATTTGGTACGGCAACATGATTTCTACCTTTTAGTGGCCATTGCTCAAATATCGAATATTAACAAGCTCTCCAAATAGGAATAATTGCATTAAACACAAAATGTATCCACTTTCAATTTGTGAAATTGATATTTTTAATCTTCATTATACATCCACCCCACAATCCGCACCGAATGTGTGCGTCAAATAGCATTTTCGCTAATTGTAATATGCCAAATGATAGCAAAATATCTCTCTCACACATCGCGCATACACGCCTGTATCGTAAATTACAAAGTTTCATGGCAAATCATTGAAAATTCATAAAGTCATATTAAAATTATTTCCCCAAATTTACTTATGCAGCACTCGTGTGTCTCTGAAAGTTTTCCGCCCCGTGAGATATTTGAATAATCAATATTGGAACAATTTGATCATTTTCCACCGCTATTTCATTAATATCGCATGCAAGAGCTTTTCCCCGCAAATATTCCGCATTTTCATGCATCTAACGCCGTATTTTCAGCTGGATTATGTAACTTTCAGTGGTGGAAATGGTTATGTGTGAGCCCTGTAGCTTTTCGCGCTGTATTTGAGGCATAAATTTGCGTGGGTGATAAAATTGAAAAGATATCGCTGAAAAGATTGTCACCCACCAAAATGTATGTGCGACTCGCGTGCGTTGTGCTCTTCACTATGGCACATTTGCATTGGGAAAATTCAAAGCCAAAAAGCTCTACACATATTCAATTTAAATTAGTTCTCACGAAGGCATTGCAAGCGAACTTTGAATGCCGCATCAAAAGTGTTTGTGTAGCAAAACCAAATCAAACACAATGACAAGCAATAAAATGGCTATTAGTGGTTTTATTACCTTCAACTTGGCACCACCACATTGGGCTTTTGGGGGTGCAATCTGTGGCTTTCGGTACTCCTGGGGAGTGAGCAAACTCTCAGACTCTCCTCCAGGCCAAACAACACCCAATTTCATGGCAGAGTGAAGAGACGCCAGTGCCATGAAATGATTCAACTAATTATTCACCCGATGTTGCACCATTCATCCCCCGAGGGTGGACTTTTTCCCACGCCTCGCGTGCGCGAAGAAAACTTTCTGCGCTTCAATCTACACATAGCTGAAAAGCTTCCTCTCTCTCACTCTCCTTCTGTCTCCCAATAGAGTGTTCATCCATTTCACAGAAAGCGGGAAAATGCAACAATTTGTGTTCAATTTTCCACATGATCAATTTTTTATCTGCCTAACTTAACCAGCTTACTGACAGCTCAAATTGGGAATAACCCATTGAGATCCCTATTTTATTCCTCCCGCCTCTGTGTGGCTTCGGAGCATTGCAAAATACCCCCTTCTTCGGTGGGCTTATGGGCATAAAGGGCGCCACTGGAGGGGAAAGGGCACAAAGCAGAAGAAAAAAGAGGAAGTCGATTCTCTCTTCGCCACTGCACAGGATATCCACAACAGAGTTGATGCGACTGCAGATGAGATTTGACAATCAAATTAACCATTTCTTCCTAAAAAGTGCCTTTCAAGGCAAATATTAGGGCAGTATTGTGGATTTCTTGTGTGAATATCAATGCTTTTCTAAGTTATTTATCCTTTGATGATTTATTAAACAGCCAAAGAAGTCTGGAAAAGTATTCTATGGTGTACAAATTCCAGTCACTCCATCTTCACCTTGATCTTATCATTTCCTCGCTCGCTTTCGCAACTCTGTGGCCCAAAGAATACAACCTCACAAGCAATTCTTGCTTGGGAAAATATCGAAAAATATATGAAAATGAAGCCAGTAATACCATAAAATTTAATAGGCCTTCTCCACACAGTCAATTTATTTTTATTGCGTAAGTTAACTGTTTTCAATTCAATATTTCTGTGTGTTTCCTTGTATCTGCGCCCTTTCTTTCACCCGAAAAAATCTCTCCTTTCCCCATGCGCCCGTCACTGAGCGTGAGAAACTTTTCACCCCACCGCGTCACGGCGGCAAAAGTTTTGCCCTCTGAACACCCCCTTTTTCGAGATTGATTGTCTCATAAAATATACATCAGTTGTCACATAAGGGGGTGTTAATTAGCTGTATATAAGTTGGTGGGGAAGGAACTTTTTATTTGCTCGTCTGGCGACAAGAGGTGGGAAATTCCCCTTTCTTGTCTCCAGCACAGGGATTCTTGGCATTGCTCGGCTTCTCAAACTATCTCACACGCTTTTCGCGTGACATTTTCCTCTATGCTCCGCACCTTTTGCCATTGTGCGAAACTTCTTGCGTCACATCGCGGAGAATACAAGCGCTTAAGATGCAACATTGGCACTTTAAGGGATGATATTTACTTCGTCATTCTCAAGAAATTTCCTGCGCATCTTGCACTGAGTCACTCAGCAGAATTTACCCATGTTTCATCCGCTAAAGAGTTGTTTCAGCCAAAAACTTGATCAGCATTCAGCCAAGATTCTCCATAAATTCCTTCCCATCATGCGCGATGCTGATGATGTTCACAATTAAGCAAATTTAACATCCATTGTGGTTGAGTTTCGGTAGAGACTTCCGAGCTAAGATACACCAAAACTCACATGGAGAAACTTTCTCCCAGACATTTTCACCAGCGCCACAAAGGAGTGAAATTCCCACCGTTGGAGAACTTCAATCAACTCCCGCCGCCTCAGTGGCACACAAACGTGCAAATATCATGACAAACACATTCCCCTGGAGAAAAAGCCACTGCATTAATAGACATGTAATATTGATTTTTCGAATAATGCACAAATGTTTTCCCCATTCGAGGTGGCTCTTTAATTAAAAACCAACCACCCCAAAAACTATTTCATGATCCCCGCGCGCTCTCGTGTTCTCTCTGGAGTGCTTCCCGTTCATACTTATTTTATACATCATGCTCATACATTTACTCACTGTGCACACATCAAATGTGAAAATGGTGCCCAGTGGAAATTGTATAAGCCTCGTGGCAAAATTTAGATTGTATGAAACATAAATAAAGTTTTTGCGTTACACATTTTAATCAAAAAACCCACTGCCTGATGGGGTGTTTTTTTTTCTTCTCCTCCTGTAACTCCACTTTGGGTGCACTTTTCTCACTCTCAATGCTCTACAGTGTGGTTAAGATCTGGTGTGACAGGCATTATGCACAGTGACAAGGGTGGCATCATCCCTCATCTGTTCACCACTGAGCGGAAATTCGAATCTCCAATGTTCTGGTCTTTCAATGTCTCTCGTCATGGCTTAAGAACAGCACCAAAGCTCGCGCACAGCTTGATTGTGCTATTCTGACAATTCATATCCCATATTTCGACACACACAAGGATGTCCGGAAGGGTGCTTTATGGGGCTAAGCAGGGTGTCCGCTGGGGGAGAAAAAAAAACATATAGCGAGGGAGTAACTTTTCCGCCTCAAATGCAGCAATTTCTCGGCTGCGGGAAGAGCGCTGAATCTCCGTCTGGTCACTCAATTTCCGCTTTAAACTTTTATCCTTTTACGAGCACTTATTGCATGTGGTGCGGCTTGAAATACTTCGAGGCTCTCTCTCTCTGGTCACGACACCACCGGATTGGTGGCCCAACTCATTCCTGCTCGTCGTGGCGCAGAAAAAAGCGCACCAGTGTCTTCCTGTTTCATCCCCCTCCAAAGCACAGTGGCTCGCCTCCGCCCGCTGAGAAAATATACACATTTTTAAAATAAATTTTACATTGCGTGACCATTTCCTTCCCATTTCCATCCCCGTCAGACAGTGGGCCGTGGAAGCGAGAGCATGGGAAGGAAGTTGAAACGTGATGTTCCATTTTATTGCGACGAAACGCCCCATTTGAGCTGGCTGGCGGCACCAAGAAGAATCTCACGAAAGAACTCCTCTTTCTCCCTCTAATATTCCCTCTTCAGCTCCTACTAAAGCTCCACATCATTACTGCGCTATGTATGCTGTGGTAAAGTGCCTAAAATGTACATAAGAGTGGAGAGAAAGAGGAAATGATGTGAACAATGTTAATGACATGCTATTAACTTTGAAAGAATTAAATATTTATGAGTTAGAAGACATTTGGTGGTGAGAAAAAAAACGACCAATGTCAGAGTGAATTTCAAAAGAAGCGGAAAAAATAGAGATATTTTATGAAAATTGCGGGATAACACACAACATAGAGAGACGCGCATATCAAAGATAGCAAATTAATGTCATAAGAGACGCAGAAGGAAAGTTTTTCACCAAAACACCGCATCCAAGAGAGCAGCAATGCCACCCCTTCGTCAATCTTACAAACCTTTTCTCCGCAGCCCCCGAATATCGCACAAGAGCGAACAAGAAAAATAAATGCAAGCACCGACGGAATTTAGGAGCTTTTCCGCCCTGTCTTCGTCATCTTCCTCCGCATGAGCGTCGCGATGGGCCAAAGAGAGGGAATTATTCAAAAATTCATGACTTTGGCTTCATTTTATGGGTGTTGGAGGAGAGTGTGCGATGCAAGGGCCTTAGCGAGGGTGGGCAGGAAAAAAATAAAGAGAATATGTAAAGAGGGAAGGGCGCAGAAGAAAAGGAGAGACTCCAATCTTTCAAGACAAACACTTCCCATAAAATTTATATAAAGTTTGAAATTATTGAAATTGATATACTCACATACACCCCTTCTGTCGCCCCAACCTTGCAATATTTCTCAATTTAACCTTTTCCCATGACGATATTTTTCAATGGGTGAAATTACACAGTATAAACCCCAACCGTGGAGACCCATCCAAACGCCCAATGGGGAAGCATGGCAATTTTATACCACGTATCTTACATTACATCCATTTCACGGAGAATTTAATTTGCAAACATAAATAATAATAGACATATTCTATGTTGTTTATTTCGGGGCTCAATTTAGTATCAAATTCAATTTATTGAGCATTTCTTGAACAAATGCTAATAAGAAAATTGTAAAAGTTGGTGCTAATAATTCATTAAATACAGTGGCGAAAGTTAGTTTAGCACACATAAGAAATTTTGGGCCAATTTTCCTCTTGATGCAAAAATTCAACATTTCTTTCAATTTTAGAGACAATTATCTTAAGACAAAAAATAATCCTAATAAAAAAAGCAAAATTATCAATATGAAATAAAATGTTTTAAGCGTGATTAAATACAGCTTTTTTCCGCTGAATTTTCTACACAACCCCATTGAACATTCGCTCTGCAACATCCGCCTAAAGTTCTGGGAAGGCATTGAGCTTTTTTCCTTGCCCACTGGAGAATACACCGTAGCGCAACTTTGGCGCAGATCTTCAATTATTCAAAAAGTCACATTTTATATTATTATGTACCATTAAGTAAACGATATAAATTTGTGTGGGCTGAGACACACACATATCACACTTCTCCACAGGCCATGCCGAGTGTGAGAGAACAAGGCATTGTTGGTCGTATGCTAATGCCGCTGAGATCTCTCAATGGTCGTTTTGGGACAAAGTGCAGAAAAGTTAAATTAAAAGGCAGATTTACGTGAAAATAAATGGATGGCAATAAAGTTGGGCGCGCCTCGCGAGGGGGGGCGGGAAAAAGACACAACTATGCTAACGATTCTTCTATAAAATTTATGGTAATCATAAATTACCATAATGGATGCCACGCGAGCGACATTCATCCAGTTGATAGGAGATCAAACAGGTTACTTAGAAGGCTCTTGCCACATGGGGAGTCATGAAAAATATTTTCTCAATATTGCAAGTTAAGCTCACACCCTTCGCCACTTTCCCACGGATTTTAATGGCGCTGTCAGTGTTGGGGAATGAAATGGTCTCTGTGGGGATTAAAAAAAGTTAATTTAATGGCGCAGGCAATAAATGAGAAAATAAATTTTCAACGATGAGAAAAAAACAGGCAATGAAACTGCATTTGGCACCGCATTTGAAACTCTTTGTCAAATATTTGAACTTTTTTCACCCTCTAAAGCGCTACATTGCACACAAACACACACACACAATTTTTACATGAGAAAACCAATATTATTTATTTGAAAATGGGTGAAACAGCCAGAGAGAGCTTTCAGCACAGGCAACTTTCACTGGCGCAGTACAATTGGGGTGGGATGGGTGGCGAAATGGATGTGTGATGGGGTGAAAAGAGCTCTTGATGTGGAGTGGCGGAGAATGGCTGGGAGGAAATACAAAGAAATATTATTGCAATATTATTCGACATTGAATGGGTTGGTGAGTGGGTGGGTGAAAGGGGGAAATAAAATCACTTGAAAAATGCCTCGAAAAGATGCTTATACATACGAAATATTGGGCATGTTCACACGGTGAACGACTGCAAAGTCCTTTCACAAGATGTGGAAATTGCATAGGCAAACACAATTGAGTCGCAATGTGAGTAACAATCTGTTGAATAAAAGGCTTCAGCCATTGGCTTCAAAGAGAACGTGCGACGAATTGTCCAAGTCATAAATTTGTGGAAATTCAGAAGAAAAAAAGAGAAACAGCTTTAAACAACAATGCAAATTAGCATGGCTGGTGTTTTTCTCTCTCTCTCTCCCCTCTTGAATTCTTCTCTCAACCCCCAACTTTATATTCTTCCTGCCACCTTCAATGCCATCATTCGGGAGAGAAGGAATTTTAATTATTCAATAAATACCCAGAGTACTTTAAATGCTCTTCACGATCTTCCGCCCATTTTTCCTACGGACTTCCTTTTGGCATCGAGCAGGGCACGTTCGATGAAATGGATATACGACAAAAGATGCACAATTCTTGCATTCTGTCGATACAGTTGAAAATCGCTAAAGTTATCACCACAGGAAAATCGTGCACAGAAAGAATTTCCCGGCGCTCACTCAGGGAGGGTAAAAAAAACGACGTTATACCACAAAAATGATTATCATTTCAGCCGCATATATAGTGAATTGCATTTAAATAAATCATCAGCAAATAACTCATGAAATTTTAATTCGGGAAAATTTCAATTGGACTGAAAAATGGCACAGCAATGCAAATGAAATGTATATTTAAATGGCGCGTGTGGTGTAGAAAATTGCATTTTGCTGCTGCATTGTTGCAAACTATCCGCATCATCACCTGTTAAAGCATATCGCATGCTTTCACCACTAATTTCAATCTCAAGCACATTGCAAAAGTGCTTTTTTCGTGTGGGAAAAGAGCTTCTCCACACGCCAACATAATCTTTGTGCACTTGATTGCACAATTTGCTTATTATGCCACAGGTTTCCTTCTCCCCAGAAAAAAAGAACACAGACTTTGTTCTCTCTCTCTCATTTTCACCGTGGAAAAGCGATCGAAGAATCACAGTTAAAGTTCTTTGGAGAACTTTTGTACAGTTTTCCCTGTGAAAAATTCTCTCCCAGAACAGCGCAATTAAATGCATTTATCCCCATTGACTTTAAATACTCTGACCGTACATAAAATGCTTTTATTGGGCGCTTCTTGATTGCCTTCGCCAGCGATAAGTTTTATTGGCTCTCCACAGTATTTTCCGGCTGTGCATTTAGTATCTCTCTCTCACTCTCTCGGAAGTATTTTCCAGGCATTTTTCCTGGGCAATTGCAAAACTTTCCCGTCACCCCGGGAAGCTGGGGCAAATGTACAATTTAGCTTGATGTGTAATGGATTTTTAGGTAAAAGGCTGCAATGAGCAAATTGGGTGCTTCCGGGGAGGAAAAGTCACCCCCGCGCGCGCCATGCGAAATTGGGCGCTGACGATGATCCAAATAATAAATACAAATTGGCGCAAAAAGTCCCGAGAGATGGCAAATCGATATTTATTTCCGGGAAATTTGTTAAAATTACGCGCTCGCAGGCAAATGAATTTCTCAACTGGTCTGAGGCACGTCTTGACTTGGAACATACTCGCCCAGGAAGAAAATGTTCTCGTGACATCGTGCTGTAAGCGAGTATTAGCAAGTGCTATTTATCTCTGTCTCATTTATCCTACCCCAATGATTTCCGCACACACACACACACACGTCCCTTCGCCGAGGGGTGGATGATTTTCGGGCGGGGGTTGTGAGAAATCTCCAACATAAACCTTTGCTTTCTTCCTCCGCAGGGCACGAGAGAGGCGTGCAGGAAGTGGATGGGAGTCGGAGAGAAGCAAAAAAAATCCTTGTTAGTTGAAATAGAAGAGCCAATATAGTGATTTCTTTTCCAACTTCCCTCTTATTACCCCAGCGTTTCCACGTCATCTTGTGCTTGGGTTAATCGACATTTCGTCGCTGCGAGCGAACACTCTGCACCCTCGACATGCTCTCATCAAGACATTACTCAGGGGTGTGCGAAAATAAATGAAGATGGAAACCATTAATGTTGATTAGAAACTGTAGAAACTGTTGTGTGCGTGATGATAGTTCACTCACCTCACCATATGTCATCCAATGCAATCACTGTGCCCACAGGAGTGCTTTTAAATTACAGGGCAAAGCGCAGGGGTGCACTCCGAGCCATCCCTTATTAAGTGTTGCCTTCAGGACGATGTAAAATGATCGAAATATTCAAGTCATCGGGTGATTTGAACCCGACTTTCCCTATTTTAATTTTTTTCGCTGATCTCAAGAGCTTTCACCAGGCGCCTCCACTGCAAACATCACAGCTTTGCGCCTTAATTTAATCTTCAAGAACCACCGGAAGCCGTGCATATCGCGTTTCCCTTTGAATGCGACACCCTTTATATGTACATATGGCTCCTTGGCGGATAAATCGCGATGCTGAGTGTCGTGTAATTTTATAGCATTGATCAAAGGAAAGGCACGGAGACGCTTAAGACTGTCGAGCGCACCGCAATCATATATGAAGGGCGGGCTGTGTGTGGTTTGCGGAGTAACTGCAAAATGACTGATAGTTCATCTCTCGCTTCTTGGCGTGCGATCTGTATAGTTTGTGGCAAAGGGCCTTGTCACAAAATACCATCGCATCTGGAAGATTGTCTAGTGCTTCCAGTGTTTCGGGGGGGGGAAAGAGGCTAGAAAAGCTTCCAGCATGAGACACGCCATATATAGTCAATTTACATAAGCAAACAGCACAATTCGGCAATGTTGACGAGAAAATGTTAGTTCAACATCAAGTAAAACGACAAGGCAAGATTGAAGATAGGCAAATTTTTCCTCCTGCGATTCACCATTCGCATGTGTTGGGTTGGAAATCCTCACAAGAGAATAATTGATGTCATATTTCCTACTTTAGAGACTAGAGAACACAAACACACTCACACAGAGTCATTTTACCAACAAATAATTCACAATTTTGCACAATTTTCTCATCTCACCCCGCACTCATTTTTTTCCCACCCTCATCCCCCTCTTCATCGCACATCACAGCTCAACAAAATGCTCTTTTCCTCTATTATACACCCCTATTTATGGCAAGAAGAATCTCACGCTTTTTTCCACACCCCCGCGCACAGC